>NC_052510.1:6304247-6472725 GCF_014356525.2 Nilaparvata lugens | reverse complement strand
TTTATCGCGGAAAAATTGATTAGGCACTGCTACTTCAATCCTGGAATATTACTAGCCGTCAGGCTCGCATCGCTCGCCATATCCGTTTAGCCAGACGTTAGTCTGGACCCCCGACTGGATTGTCCTAACATATGATAAAAATGCTCAAATGAAAAATGCAGCGAGCGAAGCGAGCTGCTGATCTCATCGGGCGATCCAGTGGGGGTTCAGGGCGGGCCCCCTGGCTAGACGGATATGGTAAGCGAAGCGAGCCTGACGGCTAGTGATGAATAATTCTACTGATTTTTACTCTAATATTGGCGTATGAAGGAGGCTCCTTTTTCCTTTTATATTATCCTTGAAATGCAAAATTTCCAAAAACCTTGTATATACGTCGACGCGCAATTAAAAAAGGAACATACCTGTCAAATTTCATGAAAATCTATTACCGCGTTTCGCCGTAAATGCGCAACATATAAAAATTAAGAGAAATGCCAAACCGTCGACGTGAATCTTAGACCTCACTCCGCTCGGTCAACTATATGTATCGAAATAACTATATCAATACTGAACGTGTGTTAATTGTAAAATAAAAATGTCTCCAATTCTATCATAAATCGAGTGTTTTTATACAATGCAAAATTTTTATCATTCTTTCTTTCTTATTATTATTGACTCCAAATATCCATTATTACTGCCAAAAACTTGAAATTTCATTAAAGTATTAATGAAATTAATACTTATTTATTTCCACTACCTAAGCACGGTTGCACAGAGGCCTGTTAAATTATAACTTTAATTAAATGCCTCAAGAATCGATCAGTTATGATACAAAGATGATACAAGGATGATAGTCAAGGTTTGTAACATCAATGCTAATCGAATGCTGCCATTATAACGTGGACCTCACTATACATACTCTCTGATTAGTTCTCTCAAAATCACCTGAGAAATAAATTACTGCTAGAGTACACTACAGAACTTGAGAAAATATTATCTTCCATGCTAGACAATGTAGGCCGTAAACAGTTGCATAAAAAGATGCTAAAATTTATTAACTGATGTTTATAAAAGCTGAATGGGTGGAACAAGTCTCCAACTTTTATGACAGCCGCTAACAAGAATCAGCCGATACAGTTATATAGAGGCTGCAGTCAGATTCACTTTTAGCTGTCAGCATTGGCTGAATGGGATGCATTGATGTTATTATATTAGAAAATGTTGACTGTTCGAGTGTATCTCACTAAAAAAGTGTAATAATATAGGCTGATGGATGGTGGAGAAGAAGAAGAGAGAGAAGGAGGAGAAGAGAAGAGAGAGAAGGAGGAGAAGAAGAAGAGAGAGAAGGAGGAGAAGAAGAAGGAGAAGGTGGTGATGAAGAAGGAGGCTTAGGGGAAGAAGAAGAAGAAGAAGAAGAAGAAGAAGAAGAAGAAGAAGAAGAAGAAGAAGGATTGGTAGGAGAAGAGGCTGAAGAAGGTGGAGGAGGTGAAGAAGAAGAAACAGAAGACAAAGACGAAGGATGAGGAGGAGGAGGAGGAGGAGGAGGAGGAGGATAGGGGGAGAGGAGGAGGATAGGGGAGGAGGAGGAGGATAGGGGAGGAAGAAGAGTAGGAAGAGGGGTGAAGAGGAAGAAGGAGAAGAGGAAGTGGGAGAAGAAGGAAAAGAGGTAGATAAAGCAGAAGAAGAAGAAGGAGAAGAAGAAGAAGGAGGAGATGAAGAAGGAGAAAAAAGTAGAAGAAGAGGATGTAGATGAGGAAGAGGAAGATAAAGATAACGTAGAAGAGAAAGTCGGAGAGAGGAGGATTAAGGAGAAGAGGAAGTGGGAGAAGATGAAGTAGATAAAGCTGAAGAAGAAGGAGGAGAAGGTGAAGGAGAAGAAGAAGAAGGAGAAAAAGAAGGAGTGGGAGGAGTAGGGGAAGTAGAAAAAGAAGACGAAGAAGGAAAAGAGGAAGTGGGAGAAGAAGAATAGATGAAGCAAGAGAGGAAGGAGAAGAAGAAGAAGAATAATAAGGAGAAGAATAAGAAGGAGAAGAGGCAGAATGAGGAGGGAAGGTGAAGAAGAAGAAGAAAAAGAAGGAGGGGAAGTAGAAGAAGAAGTGGGAGAGGAAGAGAAAGAAAGAGAAGATGAAGAGTGAGAAGAAGGAAAAGAAGAAGTAGATAAAGCCGAAGAAGGAGTAGAAAAAGAAGAAGAAGAACAAGAAGAAGAAGAAAAGGATAAGAAAGAGGAAGATTAAGAGAAAGAAGAAGAGGAAGAATAGGAGAAATAGGCAGAGGAAGATGTAGAAGGAGAAGTGGGTGAGGGAGAGGAAGAAGGAGAAGAAGTGGGATAAGAGGGAGAAGATGAAGTAGACGAAGCAGAAGAAGAGGGATGAGAAGATGATGAATGAGGAGAAGAAGAAGGAGAAGGTGGGACAGAGAAGAAAAGAAGAAGAAGAACGAGAAAAAGAAGAAGAAGGAGAAGAGGAAGGAGAAAGAATGGGAAGCAGTGATGTTTTATGCAGGGAATTGTGACCGTTGGGAGTGGAAGCATGTTGTAACAAAGCCAGACGCTGTTTATGACCTATAAAGATTTTGCAATTAGACAAGGAAACCAGATGTTGGAGTTAGGAGTAACTGGATTGGGAGACTGTATCATTTCTTTGCCTTGAAGCCCGGACAAGAAGCATTTGAGATTTATAAGTGGCAAGTCCGTTCAACCACTTTCTCCTATCTGAAGCACTTTGGAAGGAGCTCTTATGTTTTAAGGTTGATTGGGTGCTGTCGATTTTGTTTGATTAGAATTAGACTGTTGGTTTTGTTCGATTGAAGCCTATAAAGCTATTCTTTACAAGAAAATAATTGAATTCTGAATTCAACTAAAATCTAAACTCTAAATCGATGAATCCTTAATGCTCTCTATGTTTCAGTAACAAAAAATGTGGGAACATTCATTACAGATATAAGTTGGTACTACATTTTGTGATACTAATATAATATATTAAATAAAATCGTAAAAATGAATAATAAAATTTTAATAATACAAATTGTACAAATAAGATAATACTAAAGTAATATAGATAAAATTGTAATAATAAAGTTTATTATATTAAAAACCATCTCGTCTGCTAAAATAGTCTGAAAGAGCTTGGAACAGGTGATTCCCCCTCAACTCCCTTCCACACCCACAGACGTTGCCAATTCATCAAGTCTATTTCAAAAATATTAATAAATTCTCATTTATAATCAGCTGTGGACAACGTTGATCAAGTGTTATTTGGCAACGTTGCATTCATCTGTTGTTCAAATTTCTATCAGACTATTGTCTAAAGCCACACATCGATTTTTGTTCGCACATCGATATTTTGCCGTCCTTTTGAATTCTATCAGATCAAACGGAAATTGACAAACATCATCTTTTCAATCTAATTCTAATATATAGAATTTATGATTACGGCAAAATACCGTACGAACAAAAATCGATGTGTGTGTGCGGTGCTTTACGGTTAACTATTTTAGTGAACTATACTTTATGAAAACCATACAATAGGCCTACTATTTTAGTTTCTACTACTTGATAGGAGACTGAATGACCTTGGAATAAAACTGAATGAAAAGCAGTACTTTGCGGTACTAGATTAGTGTATACTAATAAACAAAGTTGATTATAGTGAACTATGCTTTAAATAAACCATACTATTTAAGTATAGGCCACTTGTTTCCACTTCTTGATTGGGGACTGAATGACGTTGAAATAAAACTGAATGAACCCTAGTACTTTGTGGTTCTATAGTGAGGTCCACGTTATAATGGCAGTGGAGAAAGATAGGAGAACAACGTTGCCGATCCTCAGTCTTGTCAATGCCCTCTATAGACGGTGGCTGATACAGGTTCATTGATTTAATATTAACTGTTCATTCACGTTTAAAATATCCAACTATATTTAAGAAATTATATTTTTCAAAACATTTCCAGTCTGCTCTGTTGAAAATGATCGCTAGACGATCGAAAGTACTTCAGTCAGTAAGTAAAAGTTTTCAATTATTTACTTGATAATTGACTGCATGTCGTGTCTAAATACATAGAAAAAAGTGTATATTTTTCAATAATTTCATGATGAATTTTCATATTTAAGATGGAATATTTTGTTAATTAAAATTCAAAATTGTTAGAAGACGATCTGGCAACAGAGAAAAGCGAGAAAGAGCTATCTACTTTGTTAAATGATAGACAAGGATAGCAATAACATTGCTAATCAAACACTGCCATTATAACGTGGACTTCACTATAGTTTCCACTACTTCATTGGAGACTGAATGACCTTGAAATAAAACTGAATGAACCATAGAACTTTGTGGTACTAGATTATCTCTGTCTTACTAGTAGTTCTGTGAACAGTAGACCTCACTTAGTATTCTCATCCACAAGTACCTGATTGAAACTATAGACTTTATGGGGAATACAGCAATAGACTGGCTTATCCACACATCTGTGTAATCACTTGTCAGCTGATTTGATGAATAATTCTATAGTCTGATTTTTACTCTAATATTGGCGTATGAAGGAGGGTCCTTTTCCTTTTATATTATCCTTGAAATGCAAAATTTCAAAAAACCTTGTATATACGTCGACGCGCAATTAAAAAAGGAACATACCTGTCAAATTTCATGAAAATCTATTATCGCGTTTCGCCGTAAAATGCGCAACATTTAAACATTAAGAGAAACGCCAAACCGTCGACTTGAATCTTAGACCTCACTTCGCTCGGTGAATTCGTGTATCTCTGTACAGAGGTAATACGCAAAGTAAGAGAGATCTTCTCCTTCTATCTCTGTGGTTGATAGCAAACGTTCCACAAACGGTTCCATATTATTTGAAGTGGAAAAGAGCGCCTTTTTAGGCAGAAACTCCGCCTCCTCGTCTCATAAACGTGGGTTTATTGCGATGCGATGCACAGAGCTCAGTGAATGGGTGAATGGAACACGGATGATGTATTGATTTGGCTCTCTCGCCTGCTGGCTGGTTAAGTCGCGGTGGCCTAGTTGTTTCGTGGATGGGTGGCCAACGCTTGAGGGTAGGTCAGGCAAAAATCGTCCCGATATATTCTGAATCTAGGGCTTCGTTGCACAGTCATATGTAATCTATATAATATAATGAAGGAAAGAACTGGCTTATACATGTACGGGATGGGGAATTCATGAATGACGCAACATCACGTTTGAACTAGTCAACTGAAATTTGCATATCGATTTTTTTTCCGAGGATGGTTATGCCTACTTTCAATTTTTCAAGATTTCATTACGTCAAGTTCTCAGTTTGTCAAGTTCCTAATTAGACCCTTGTGGAGCACAGATCACCAGCTTGAACACATGGATCGTTGATCGTTTATACATGTTTATTTCGTAGTTTGTTGTTATAAAATATCCAGTTAAACTCATATTTTGTAGTATCTGATTCGTGAAAGGGTAGCCAATACTCGAGGGTAAGTCAGGCAAAAATCATCCCAATATATTCTGAATCTAGGGCTTCATTACACAGTCATATCAGTATGTAGTCTTATAGATAGTTGATTGTTCATAGTTATCAAATATCCATCCAGTTGAAGTCATATGTTGTATAGTGAGGTCCACGTTATAATGGCAGTGTTTGATAGCAATAGTATTGCTATCCTTGTCTATCATTCAACAAAACCGATAGCGCTATCTCTTCCCCGCTTTCCTCTGTTGCCAGATCGTCTTTCAACAATGTAGAATTAACAATTAATTAACAAAATATCTCATCTTAATTATGAGATTATTGAAAAATATAATTTATTGCTTGATGAAATATAATTGCTCATTTTAAAGGAGAATGGACAGTTAATATTACATCAATAAACCTGTCTATCAGCTACCGTCTATAGAAGGCATTGACCAGGCAGAGGATCGGCAACGTTGTTTCCCTATCTTTCTCCACTGTCATTATAACGTGGACCTCACTATGGTATCTGCTTCGTGGAAGGGTAGCCAATGTTTGGGGGTAGGTCAGGCAAAAATCTTTCCAATATATTCTGAATCTAGGGCTCCGTTACACAGTCATATTATGTGGTCGTACAGATTGTTTATAGTTATTAAATATCCAGTCAAGTCATATTTTGTAGTAACAGCTTCATGGAAAGGTAGCCAATGCTCGAGGGTAGGTCAGGCAAAAATCATCCCAATATATACTGAATCTAGGGCTCCATTACACAGTCGGCTATTTATAGTCGCATAGATAGTTGTTTGTTTACAGTTATAAAATATCCAGTCAAGTCATATTTTGTAGTAACAGCTTCATGGAAAGGTAGCCAATGTTCGAGGGTAGGTCAGGCAAAAATCATCCCAATATATACTGAATCTAGGGCTCCATTACACAGTCGGCTTTATTATGTAGTCGCATAGATAGTTGTTTGTTTATAGTTATAAAATATCCAGTCAAGTCATATTTTGTAGTAACAGCTTCATGGAAAGGTAGCCAATGCTCGAGGGTAGGTCAGGTAAAAATCATTCTAATAAATATTCTGAATCTAGGGCTTCATCTCACAGTCATATGAGTAGTATCGAATATAGTCCCATGTATCGTTGAACGTTTATAGTTATCAAATATCCAGTCAAAGTCATCCATGTTATCGGATGGGCACGTTAATGGTCGGCTCCGGCTGAAGTATGACAGTCGTGAGGCCCATTGAGGGCTTAAATTATATATTCAGGCGAGGTAGGACCTTCCCGCAAGGGACTCCCCACCAGCAAAAGCCAAACGAATTTACTTTCCTTAGTCGAAGTCATATTTTGTAGAATCTGATAAGTGAAAGGATAGCCGATGTTTGAGGGTAGGTCAAGCAAAAATCGTCCCCATATACTCTAAACCTAGGGCTCAATTACACAGTCATATATGTTCTAATATCAAATAATTACATCTCTAATCTAATATGAGTTTAGACATTAGACAGTAAACTAACTGGAAATCAATTCTAGGTTATTATTCTCAACATATTTTGTACTAGCATGTAACCGGTGCTCCGCAAGGGTTCAATTAAAAACTTGACGTACTGAAATCTTGAAGAATTGAAGATAGGTCTATAATTATCCTCTTTAAATTGAGAATCTTTTATAAAAATTTCAATTTAATCAGTTAAGTAGATCAGACGTTATGATGCGTAATTCATGAATTTCCTATCTTGCATACTGAGTGTTCTGAAAAAGGTGCCATTAGTCAATAGAGAGCTTAACAGATTTTGTCAATTCTTCATGCGTTTCATATGTAATTAAGGAATATTTTTTAAGATTGTGTTTGTCTATTATAGACTTATTCTACATCTTTATCTTCAAAGTTAAATTTTCCACAAGTTCTGTAAAAAAATATTTTGTGTTTATTGTAGATTTAACATGTAAATCTGATTCAAACCTTAAAAGAACTTGTTTTTCAGGACCAAGTTTCGCGTATTTCGTCACATAACTTAAAAACTACTGTAGCTACATGTCTGGAAACGGTTTTATTCAATTTTTCAGTCCATTTTACATGAAGTGCGCTAAATTGTACATCTTAATTAACAGCAAACAAATACCCGCAGGGCTTCGTTTCGGCAGGGGAACTGAAATTCTGAGGAAATCTTTCACCCTGTATAACTTGGTAACAAAGCATTTTCGGACCTATGTTAATTAGAACTTTTTTCTTTTTTAGATGAGAGGAATCACGCCTTATGGGAGTGGCCGTAGCCGAGTGGATCAGATGCTAGCTTTGTGATTCAGAGGCCCGGGTTCAAATCCCGGTCCGGGCAAGTTATTTATCTCGGGTCACTCCCGTGTATCGGATGGACACGTTAAGCCGTCGGTCCCGGCTGCCTAAAAAGTAGTCGTTAGGTCATGTCAGAGGCCCTGAAATTGATCAGTTGCGACCTGAAATCTCTGACACCAGACCTGAGCCAGCCAGGTCACTCGATATTAATTAATTATTAATTATGGGCACCTTTTTTCAGAACACTCTGTATAAGCCAGTTTTTTTCATTTATTATATTATTATAGATTTGATCTGATGGATATGAATATATTTATGCGTGAAGAATTTATGTTACCAAGAATATATTTCGTGTTCCCCTATATCATGCTCCATGTATATATGGGGCTTTGAATAAATGTACGAAGAAGTTGTTTTATCGATTGGTATGAAGGAGCTACATTACAGAATGCTTCCACTGTGCTCTATTTGAATGGCAGCAATTCAATCAATGAGATGGATAAAGAAAAGTGGAGTAGTAGCAAAAACTTCAAGCATATTGAAAAAGGATCAATCCATTATACGAGTATGTATCAAGGGCCATTTGCTATTATATGAATTTCTTTTCTCGACTAGCAAAGTAGTATCCACTACTTTTTTATTATATCAGTGTTTTATTCTGTTGATACTAGTAGTTCTGTGAACAGTCGACCTCACGCAGTATTCTCATCCACAAGTACCTGATTGAAACTTTAGACCTTATGGAAATACAGCAATAGACTGGCTTCTCCACACATCTGTGTAATCACTTGTCAGCTGATTTATGATGAATAATTCTATAGTCTGATTTTTACTCTAATATTGGCGTATGAAGGAGGCTCCTTTTTCCTTTTACATCATCCTTGAAATGCAAAATTTCCAAAAACCTTGTATATAGGTCGACGCGCAATTTAAAAAGGAACATACCTGTCAAATTTCATGGAAATCTATTACCGCGTTTCGCCGTAAATGCGCAACATAAGAACATTTAAACATAAAGAAAAATGCCAAACCGTCGACTTGAATCTTAGACCTCACTTCGCTCGGTCAATAATATACTATAAATTACTATATTATTATTGTCTAAATTATCCTTTTTGACACCTGATTATGGTGTGATTGGCTAAAACTACAGTAACTGTAGCCGAAACTTGCCGTGTCTACAATAGATTTTAAGAAAGGGTCCAATTAGTTCTATGTGATTGAACTTCCAAGTAACCCTATTGGAGTCAAAGAAGAGTCAAATAAATAAATAAGACCAAACTTATGATAATCAGCAAACAAAATATCACAGGAAGCCGACTATTCATAAACCAAGCCGCTATTGAGAGAGTTGATCACTACAATTATCTAGGAACCATTATTAATGAGGACTGGAGCAATGCACTGGAAATAAAATCACGCATAGGAAAGGCAAGATCTACCTTCAATTGCATGAGTGCCTTCTTCAAAAGTCACAACATCACCCTTGACACTAAATTGAGACTCCTGCGATGCTATGTCTTCTCCGTTCTCCTTTATGGTGCAGAATCCTGGACGCTCAATGAAACCACAACCAAAAAGATCAACGCTTTCGAGATGTGGCTATACAGGAGAATGATGAAAATCCCTTGGACTGCCAGGGTGACAAACGTAGAAGTTTTGAGGATGGTGAAAAAGGACCTGGAACTGATGAACATAATCAAGGCACGTAAGTTGGAATACCTTGGTCATATCATGAGAAATGAGGAGAGATACAGTTTGCTGCAGACAATTATGCAGGGGAAGATCTTTGGACGAAGAGGACCAGGAAGACGCAGGGTATCGTGGCTTAAAAACCTCAGGACCTGGTTCAACAAAACATCTACACAACTGTTCCGGATTGCTGCAAACAAAGCACGGATCGCTATGATGATCGCCAACATTCGTAACGGATTGGCACCCTAAGAAGAAGAAGAGTCAAATAAATCAAATTTAATCTTCATTCACAAGATAAAATACATCTGCAGTTACAATTAGAGTATTGTGAATATTCCCCACAAAGATACAGTCTGGGTGTGGGAAATGAGTTATGTTTATAAATTTACATAATATTACAGATTTCAGAACAAAAAAGATAAGTAATGTTTTCAGTTAATATGAATATTAATAAAAGTTAATAACTTTGGGAAAAATGTGATGAATCATTACCACCAACAGAAGAAGAAATCATCAAACACATAGGTAAACTAAAAAATAACAAGGCGTCTGGAGAAGATGGGATTGTAGCAGAATTTTTAAAAAACCTAGGGTATAATTCGAGAAAAGAGCTAGTTTCAATTATCCAGAATGTATGGATCACAGAGGAAATCCCTGAAGATTGGAAATGTGCTCTAATACACCCATTGCATAAAAAAGGAGATAAGACCGATGTGAATAACTATAGGGGTATTTCTCTTCTTGCTGTCGCCTATAAAATATTATCAGCTTGTCTTCTTGAAAGAACCCAGAAACAACTAGAACCCAAAATTTCAGATTTCCAAGCTGGATTTAGACCAAATCGTTCATGTCCAGAACAAATATTGAACTTGAAATTAATATCACAGATAAGAAAATTACGAAGTAAAGCCACAATATACGTATTTGTTGATTTAAGAAAGCCTACGATTCAATCCACAGACCAACACTATTTAAAATTCTTGAAGAGAAAGGCCTGGATCAGAAAACTCGAAAAATCATAGAACAAACATTGACAAACACAACATCAAAAATAAAATTTATGGGAGAACTTTCGAAGCCTTTTGAGATAAAGACTGGTGTTAGGCAAGGTGATGGATTATCACCACTGCTCTTCAACATAGTTCTTGATAGAGTAATGGAAGAATGGGAAAAGAAACTGAAGGAGGTGAACCACTGGAAGCCAATCTCGCTGGGAACCAAGAAAAATAATCTTCAAATTCCATACTTAGCTTTTGCAGACGACCTTGCTATAATGTCAGATTCATTGGAAAGTGCAATAAAACAAATAGAAATTTTAAAAGAATGTGCTGAACAAGTAGGCTTACAAATATCATTTGAAAAAACTGTTTTCACAACATCAAATATAGAAGTTACTAAATTACAAACAAAATATGGAACAATTAAGAAGGTACCATACTTTAAATATCTTGGGGAAATTATATCAGAAAAACATGCACAAAATGAAAGGATACAGAAAGCTCGTAAAGGCCTAGGGCTAGTGCAATATATTTATAATAAGAGATGTATGTCTATCAATACCAAATCAAACATTATAACGCAGTAATCAAGCCAACAATGTTGTATGCCAGCGAGACCCTAACACTTAGCAGAAAAACAGATACTGAAAATTTGAAAAAGAAGAAAGGAAGATAATTAGAAAAATACTTGGACCAAGAAAGACCGAAGATGGTTATAGACTACAGAAAACAGCCAAAGTTGAAGAATACTCTAACATAGAAGCAGACATCAGGAAAAGGCGCCTTAAATTTTATGGTCACATAATGAGGCTTCCAGATCACAGACTTACAAAAAGAATAGTAACATATGTAGCAACCCTTAGTAATGGAGGTGCATGGATGAAAAACGTCAAGAAGGACTTAATACTTGCTAACATTAACAATGATGAAATATACAACAGGAACAGTTTCAGAGAAAAGGTTGAAAAATGGGAAGTTAAACCAGAGATGACTGTGCCAAGAGTGGGAACAAAATGGAGTGAAGCAAGGAAAGCGGAGTTCTCACTGAAAATGAAAAACTGGTGGATTGATAAAAAGAACAAGAAAAACAAAAAATGAACCAATTTTGCTCAGCGTCTTCCATCTGGGAGCTTGACGGCTAATAATAATAATAATAATATAAAAGTTAATATGAAAAAAAGATGGAAAAATTAAGGATGAAAAAGTAATGAATATGATTTTTGTATTGAATGAATAAGTATTGATGTTATACTCCGTACAAAATTACTTTTGACTTGGGATGGACATGCGCAGCAGAGAAGGCATATAGCGATAGGCATACAACTGCTGCAATGACACCGTTCTGAACCAGCCAGCGTTCTCTAATTTCTAGTGAGTATTCAAACGCCCATGTTAAACTTACGATGTTTCCCCTCTGAAAGCATTGAGACGACTGAGTCTAATCGACAAATTGGCAACTGCGCTTCTACCTATGACTCTATACATCACTGTAATTGGCTGATCTCCCTCCATTTCTCTGCACCGCATATTTCTCTAAGTCAAAAGTAATTTTGTACAGAGTATAGTTTACACGTTTCATTATTTTAACGTATGATTAACAGTCAGTTCTTCTGAAGAATATTAACACCAACATGTGAAATCCGTGATGGGAGTCGATTTGTAGCCCCATCAATATTCAAGGGACCAAGTTGATTAACAGGCTGGTAACAAGTGTACCCAAATAAACATAGATAGGCATGCTTGTCTACGCTGGTAACGGCAGATTGTATCTATATAGTTGTACATAAATTATTCCGAGGGCGTGAACAATTCCCCCAAGGATTCTCCAGTCTATTGCTATAGTTTATGTGCCAGTATATATGTGCTCCAGTTTATGTGCCATATATATATATGAATCATCGGCAATGATTCCTACATAGCTATTATTCAAGTATGATATGTGAAACATATACAGTGAAATATAGTTACCATCAGTAATGTTCTAATAGGTATTTTGACTGTATATGCATTCTAGCTTACACGTATATTTAGTTGCGATGTATGTATAATGACTATATATCATACTAACAGGTAACCCGTACTTCGCAAGGGTCTTTCTTAAAACTTGACGTAATGAAATCTAGAAGAATTCAAAATAGACCTATGTACAGTGAGTCAGTCATTCTATCAGGGCTCGAATAATTATTTTTGAACTGTTTTTCAGGTAGAAAGCAATATAGAAACAGATGTTCCTTTTTTAATTTCGACCATATGATTTTGGTGATTTTTTAATGAAATCGAATTAATGAATTTTAAACATTAATTATGAAAAATCTAGAAGGAAAATTAAAATTTGGGCTTCCAGGTGCACGAGATTGATATTTTTAGAATCTATGTGCAAAATTTGGAGATTTAAATCGTTCCCGTTTTTCCAGTATGCAATCCACAAGTTGACATGTTTTGATGCGAACAAACGAACACACGAACAAACACAACCCTACTCTCTCTTATTATATAGATGTTTTGATACTATAAACCGTATCGCATTTGAAACTTAAGCTGTCAACAAGGAAGTGAGTATAACCTATTATATTAAGCGAGCAATTTCTGTATTTTTATATCTGGTTATTTATATTCTTTTATATCTGGATATTTATGCTCAACGGATCTCGAAAACGGCTCTAACGATTCTCACGAGATTTGAAACATAGTAGGACTATGATATAGAAATTCTATTGCACTAGGTCTCATCCTTGGGAAAACTCGCTGAACGACATTAAAAGGATAATTCATCCTGAGCTGAAACAGCTGTGAATAGTAAAAAGTGAGTGAGCGAGTGAGTAAGTGAAAAATCAAAATATCGCATCCCCGAAAATCATAAGATGACATATAGCCAGCTGTGAAATATAAACACGATCATTTTAGAGAATTGTGTTCTGTTTATCAATAAAATATCGAGGACCGAGCTTCGCTCTAGACTACAAAAGCATGAACAATTTATTACGAAAGAAGAAATTATAATAATATTCATACAGAAATGTTCTATCTAATCACAGTAAATTGAGATTAATTCCCAGAGGAATGCAAAAATTTTCCTCACAAAGGCCCAGTTGCACGAAAGCCGGTTAAATTTCAATCCTGATTAACTTCACGTGAACCAAATCAGAGAAGACCATTTCAAAAAGATGGATCTACTGGAATTAATCAGGATTGAAAATAACCCGGCTTTTCTGCAACCGGCACTAAGTACCTGATCGAATAATTGCAAAAGTTCAACAGCTGAGTCATAATTTTGACACAGTCCCACACACATGAACTCGCTCACTCACTTCCATCACCAACAGACGACGAAATAATTATTATCAGATGTTTTCCCAAGGATGAATAATAATTATCCTCTTAATGTCCTTCAGCGAGTTTTTCCAAGGATGAGACCTAGTACACTCGAATCTTTATATTATAAACCTACTATGTTCTGAATTTCGTGAGAATCGTTAGAGCCGTTTTCGAGATCCGGTGAAATACAAAATTATAAACATCTAAACATCCAAACATCTAAACATATAAACAGATGTTGCTCGTTTAATAGTATAGGATAAAGATAACGAGCGAAGCTCGGTGCCCAGATATTATATAATATTATGATGTGATAATTTTGTATGTATTATGACTATAATAATTATGGTGTATATAGTCATACAAAAGTTATTTGATATGATCATCATTAGAATAAGAATTGAAGTTGTTTTCCATGACGAAACACTGTATAATAACTTTGTTATAGTTCAGACACTGTGTTACTTGTTAATATTTGGAAAAACACTTCTCTTAGAATATTGAGGAATGCATTTCACTCTTGAGGAGGAGCTTCATCAGCCTTCATGAGGCTACTCCAAGAAAAGTAAGTGTTTTTTTCCAAATATTTACAAGTAACACAGTGTCTGAACTATAACAAAGTTAGTTATAATGTATTATCTAATGTACCTACATGTTGAAAAAATATTACTAATATAGGTGACCCGTGCTTTGCTCTGGGAAAATTCTTTGTTGTTAAAATAAAATCTCTTCATGTCCAGGAGACATAAAAAAAATATTATAATATTCATTATTTTGTTAAAATTACATGGATAATCTTCAGTAGATTTGAAAACTCCCACCAAAAAACGTTTGGTTGGTTTTGAAATTTGAACCCACAACTACGTTTGATTTTACCACTGATAAATAATCAATTCATTAGTTCATAAGTGATGATGCGTCACTAGTGTTCTTCCTATACAATACATGTATGAGCCAATTCTTTTCTTTATAATATTATAGAATAATTCAACACATGGTGTTATTGCTATATATACTGCATTTAAGATTCATGAGAAAGAGTATAGATATAATGTTACACTACAAAGTTTCTCACTATTGTCTCGGTTTCTTTAGGATTGAATAGTTAGCAGGCAACAGACCTTGAAAAAAGTATACACACCTTCTGTTGTTCTAAAATTAGAAGGATGGTAAGGACTTGACTTGCTAAAAATGTTGAAAGACACGCCTGAAGTATTGTTGATTTGTGATTTAAATTTTGTCGATAAAATTTAAAAGATAGTGTATTGAGTTTTTAAGTTAATGGCATATTCTCCAAAAAAGATTGACAGTACAATTATATTTGCATGTAAAAAATAAAAGTACATTTCATTGAAGGCTCCTCTTATGAGCACATGCCTGTGAGAGGGGAGTGAGTTGTCTAGTAGCATCAATATAAATTATCTTAAATCAAACTACGTATTTATAGCTATGGAAAATATGACTAAATACATTTTAAAAGAAAATTGTTATTGAAAGAGAATAGACTAGAGTATCAAATAAAACAAAACTTAATCTGGAGAGAGTTATCATTATTATGCAAATAAAATAAACCAAATCAGGAAAGAAGTGGGAAGCACACTATATTAGAGTAGTCTATTAGACAATATAAATGTAAAAGTAGATGAATAAATGAATTAGAGTAGGCCTAACCTAAAAGTAGAAACAAACAATTTGGGAGAAGAGAGGAAGATCCTCTATACTTTCTCTAAGTTAGTAAGAGCTATTAACTGTTAGGCCCGGTTGTACAAAAGCCGGTTAAATGTTAACCGTGATTAATTTCACGAGAACCGATCAGAGAAGGCCTTTTTCATAAAACGGCTTCTCCGATTGGTTCTCGTGGGATTAATCACGATTAAAATTCAACCGGCTTTTGTGCAACCGGCACCAAATAGTGGTTCGTCTAAAAATGTTGTTTCTTTGTTGCATCGTAAGCTCTTAGTTTATTTTACGAGACAAGGTTGGATATTGCGTTACTTAGTATCCGTGTATCGAGTAGCCTATTATAGTATGGTACAAGGTAATAATTAGTACAGCCCTGATTATCCTAATTTTTATTGCTTTTGTCCAAAAATGTTCTCAAGACAAATTGAGTATTTGTATAGTCGTTAATTATTCCAATCAAATAATTTTGCTCGACTGTTATCTGATGGTTTCGAATTTTTAACGAACTATTTTCACATGGTTATAAAGGCGTTTTATGGTACTTAATTGATGGATAAGTGATGTTAATTTGAGGCATTGACCTCAGGTTTCCAGGGTCGTTGTCATAGTTACTATTAATTTATTACCTCAGAATGATGTATCTAGGATAGGAATATTCAACTATCTCCTAAAGAATTGTCTGCTGAGAGAATATTTTTTGTAGCATCTCTTGTTGGTTAGCTTTAGTTCACACAATTTCATAGGAGAGCAGATAAACTGAAAAACATTCTATCCTTGAGTTGGAAGGAAACATTTTGTTACTCAAAAAATTATTGTAATTTTTCTCAAGTTTGAATTGCTTTGATGAGGATTTGAATAATATTACTGGTTTCTAATATCACTGTATAAAAGATATCCTCTTCAACTTTATACATTCGATCCTCATCTTCGATATATTTTATTGTGGTATCCCCTTGGTGTAACTCCCCTTGATCAGATGAAAAAACTGTTTAAGAGTCACAAACTTGAACATTAAAATCAAACTCCTCCACTGCTACATTTTCTCAATACTCTTCTCTGGGATGGAGTCATGGACATTGACCAAGTCAACTGAAAAAATACTCGAGGCTTTTGAGACGTGGATGTATAGGAGAGTGTTGAGAATTTCATGGATGGACAGAGTTACCAAAAAACTCTATTGGAGCGAATGAATAAGGATTTGGAAGTGATGAACATCATCAAGAGCAGGAAGCTTGCATATTTCGGCCATATCATGCGCAATGAAGAAAAATACGGCCTGCTGAAATCGTTCTCCAAGGAAAGATCTATGGCAGAAGAGGACCAGGAAGAAGGAGAATATCATGGCTGAAAAACCTGCGTACCTGATTCTCCAAGACTACAACAGAACTTTTTAGGATGGCTGTAAATAAGATATCCATAGTCAGGCTGATCGCCAATATTCGGAACGAATAGGCACTAGCAGAAGAAGAAGAAGAAGTAACTCCCCTCTGAGGGCAGTAATTATGAACGATTTTCATGAATGTGCTACAAAATCAATTTTTATTCCTGACATTGAGCTGCGTTTACATTACTTTAATTTTTCGAATGCAAGTTTTTTAAACGTCCGAGTTGAATGAGTGATTTTATCAACTTGAAATGAGTTCTCATAACCTGAAAAGAAAAACCTGAAAGTTACCAATTCATAATCTCATAATTATGAAGTAATATACTAATAATTATTAGTCTCGAAGATTTTTTCATCATACTTTTTCATTCAGTTGTCTTATTCTTTATACATTGAATGACAACTGTTTCTATCTCATTTCCCCTTGGATTGTACCCTTCAAGATGAGACCAAAAATCAAACATATTCGACATCTACTTCAATCAACAAACCTTGAAGAAGGGTCTACAGTGGTATGTGGTTTCTGTTCTAGTAAACTTGACTTCAAGTTTCCAAAAATCATTCATTTCACTCAAACGCCCAAACAAACTTAAATTCAAGGAAACGTAACTAATGCAGCTTTAGCTATAATTTTTTGGATAAACTTCCACAAATACATTGGACTCAAATGTTTCCGAATGTTTTCTGAATGTTTCCAAATGTACATGAACTTCAAATGTTTTCAAATCAGCAAGTGAATTCGATTCAAGTACTCATATTCCAAGTTATTGTTGCAAACGGCATAGAATTTTCGCATCAACTCATTCTTATTCACAACATAGCTCAGTCATAGCCAAATGAACGTTGGATGAAAAAAACCTTCTGAACCTTAAGGAAAACTACCGAAGATTTCCTCTGGGAAAACTCAGGGGAAACAGGGTAATCTAAACTTCCCATTGTGATTCACGGCCTACTTGATGATCGAAGTTGTGGACCAATTGTTGATCCGGCTATTGAAATTGGACAGGCCAAACATACTGATTGACGAAGCCATACATCAGTTACAGCAACAGTGCATAATTATCGACATGTACCACAAATGTGGTTTGGGAAGGGAGGGGTGAATTGGTCCCCTTTGGGGGGAGGGGATCTCATTTGGGGGTCTCAAGAGTAAAGGCAGTTAACTGTTGGTTACAGTTACACAAATGATCAATCAGTATACTCTCACTCATTTGCTTACTCCATCTCTCTCACTTTAGTTAACTGTTGGTTACAGTTACACAAATGATCAATCAGTATACTCTCTCTCATTTGCTTACTCCATCTCTCTCACTTTATGTCTCGTATTCACTGTTTCTCTCTCACTGAGTTTCGCGCTCTCACTCTCTCTCACTCTCTCTTACTATCTCCCTCTCTCTCCCTATCTCTCTTATTGTCTCCTATCGCCGCCCTCCTAGGTAAAAATAAAGGCAGCTATTATATTCTATTCTATAATGTCTCTCATTGTCCCTATCTCACTTCCACTCTCTCACTAGTAATATCCTTCTCTTTACTGTTTAATCTTTAAATAGTAGCTTACACTCTCCATTTTCTCTGTAATAAATCACTTTTGATCACTTTCTCACTCTTTCTCCCTCTCTTCCTCACCCACTCTCTTTCTTTCTCTCCCTCACACCAGTCGACTCTAGTCTCCACGACCTTCCTTACGACTGTGAGACCGAGTCGAGCGTCGACTCGACATGTTGGTCAAGCCTCGACTTGAGTTGCATAGTAACATGCATTTTTAATTCAAGTGAGGTAATGTTTGATGTTTTATCATTTTAGATAAGACAGTGATAAGAATTATATAAGAGAATATATTCATGATAATTATTATAAAATATGTTATATGCTAAGTAGTGACGAATTAGATCTTATATTTTTAATAAAGTAAGGTTAGAAAAAGAAGGAGCATGGAACTGAAGTAGTGACAATGAGCAAGAAAGTCGTAAGGTCGTGAGACTAGAGTCTCCTCGACTGGAGTCGTACGATTTTAGTCGAGCCAGTGTGAGTTGGGCCTTCCACTATCAATTGAGTTTGAAACCTGGAGAACTAAACTAAAAGCTTGAATATGGAGGAGTGAAACATTTATACTGTATTAGGAGCCATACGATTGGTAGTTGGCTGACCAATGAAGTCGGAGGGCTCTCATTGGCCGATGGTTGACATGGCTGTGATTGGCCGACACGCTCATATTGGGCGGAGCATCTAAACGACATCTGAGAGACATGAATGAACAACAGCAATGCATGGAAAATTGAGATCATATCGTTTGAATATGATTGGTTCTACAAATTCCTGTTGAAATTTAATTACGATTAAATATCATGAAAACCTATGAGAGAAGGTTTTTTTTGAAGGGAAGGCTTCTCTGATTGGTTCTCGTGGCATTTAATCACGATTAAAGTTGAACAGGCTTTTGTGTGATAAGGGCAAAGATAATAAAATAAAGCGGCCTTAAAAGCAAGTCCATCTCAAAATAATACGCCCCCAATAAAAATAGAACACGGTATGATATTATTGAAAATTTCAACTACAAGAATTGCTGAAAAATAACAACATTACGAATAATTTAAAAATCTACTTTGTGAAAATAATTGAGAACTGAAAATTTTGTGAAGTGAACAACTACAAACTTAACCTATTTCGGACTATGTGTAACCTTATCTAAATTTGGGAGAGGAATAGCACAAGGTTACCTAATTTTTTCTCTCCCTATTTTTTTCATGATGTACTTATTGTATCAATCAATAAAGAATTGAATGAATGTGAAATACAAGACTCAAAATGAAAATAATAATTCTATGAGCTCTCATTAGTAGCTCATTGATGAGACTACTCCAAGTAAGTTTTAAACATTATCATTTCTATGTCAAATTATTATAGTTTTTGCCTAAACAAGATTATAGTGTTATTTTACTCAAGTTTATGAATGAAGGACATGAAATATTCCATAAACTATTATCCTAACTTAAGCATTTATTTATTTAATCATGATATTACAACGGAAACAACAGGTAATAACACAAATATGCTTCCTTAACACAACAATAAGACTCGTATACAATTTATTCAAAACAAAAAAATACTGAAACTAATGTTTGAAAAGAAAAGAAATCTTAGAAAACTACTCGTGAAACATTTCTCATTTTGCAGTACTATAATTGTTCTAAAATAGTTTTGTGCGAGTGTCTCCTATAGAATCACACAGAATCCTCATTGTATTCATTATTTATCATTGTACCACAATTTATCATGCATGAATCGAATGAATCCCGTATTCATTGGGACGGTTGAGGAACCTTCCCAAAGTGTTCAGAATTCTGTTAGTACTGTAATGGAATAATGCAGGCGAGAACTAATTGCGATGGTATAATTTATTCACGTATTGTTGGAGCTTGCTTTGTTCATGTATTTAATACCACACATACTTGAACGTGGGAGGCGAATCATTTATTAATTATTCCAATACAGTATTTGAATAAAACAGCATAATATTGTACGGTATGCAGTGGTATATAGAGGCGGAATTAATACGAGAGAAGCGATGCAATATAAGGGGACTTTGGGTTGGTAAGTTGGACTTATTATGATAGAAGGAGGTCGTAGCAACGAGCTTAACGCAGCGGGGGACTTAGAGGAAGAGGAGGAGGATGAGAAGGAGGAGGAGGAGGAGGAGAATGTGGATGAGGAGGTAGAGGACGAGGAGGAGGAGCAGGAGGTGGAGGAGGGACTTAATCCCGGAAGTAATCTGGTGCGGCAAAGTATTTTGCTGAGGAGTACCTACCACCTAGGGTTCATAGGTTGGTTGGGTTTGGTAGAGAGCTAGCAGGGTGCTAGGAATATGTGGATAGAATAGGGTTTGGAGGCGGTGGAATAGTGGAGAGTTGGAGAGGAGTGGAGGAAAAGAAGGAGTTGGAGGAAAGACAAGAAGAAGAAGGATAAGCAGAAAATACTAGACTGAGAAGGAATAGAGGAAGAAGAAGAAGAAGAAGAAGAAGCTGGGGTAGGAGATAGAAGAAGGAGAAGGAGTAGAGGAATAAAAGGAGAAGCAGTGGTAGAAGAGGGAGAAGGAGAATAAGAAGGAAGCATAGAAGATAGAAGGAGGAGTAGGTGTAGAGAAAGAGAAATATGAAGAAGAAAAAGAGGGAGAAGAAGAAGAAGAAGAAGAAGCAGTGCTAGAAGAGTAAGTAGAATGAGAAGAAGGTAAAGAATGAGATTGAGTAGAGGAAGAAGGAGAAGAAGATAAAGAATGAGATGGAGTAGAGGAAGAAGGAGAAGAAGATAAAGAGTGAGATGGAATAAAGGAAGAAGAAAAAGATAAAGAGTGAGATGGAATAAAGGAAGAAGAAGAAGAGTAGGAAGAAGGATAAGAAGATAGAGAATGAGATGGAGTAGAGGAAGAAGAAGAAGAAGAAGAATAAGAAGAGGGAGAAGAAGATAAAGATTGAGATGGAGTAGAGAAGGGAGAAGAAGAAGAAGAAGAAGAAGAAGAGAAGAAGAAGAATAAGAAGAGGGAGAAGAAGATAAAGATTGAGATGGAGTAGAGAAGGGAGAAGAAGAAGAAGAAGAAGAAGAAGAAGAAGAAGAAGAAGAAGAGAAGAAGAAGAAGAAGTAGGAAAAACAGAAGAAATAGAAGAAGAAGTAGAAGCAGTCTTAGAAGAGGAGGAAGAAGAAGGAGAAGAAGATAAAGAAAGAATGAGATGGAGTAGAGGAAGAAGAAGAAAAAGTAGATGCAGGAAAAGCAAAAGAATTAGAAGAAGAATGAGGAGACTGATAACAATAAAGTAAAAGACAAAAAGACAGATAGAGGAAAACTAGAAAAAGGAGAGGAAAACGTGGAGACGTTTCGGTAACATGAGGAGAGAAAGATGGTGAACAGATAGAATAATAGAATAGAAGAATGAGGGAATGGATGTAAGGAGCTGGAGTTTGAATATTAATAGGCCTATAAATAGTATAATATTGATGTATAGTATGGTTGAGGAAAATAACAAAGATTAATTCGATATGCTAAGAATACAGAGAACAAGGCGTGATAGCGACAAAGAAACAGTAGAAAACGAAGAGGAAGAAGAAGAAGAAAAAGAAGAAGATGGAGAAGAAGAAGAAGAAGAAGACGACGAAGCAGAGTAGAAGGAGAAGAAGAAGAAGGAGATGAAGACGAAGAAGAAAAAAGAGAGAAATGAAAAAAAAGGATGATTGATGATGAAACTGGAAGAACGGAAAAGAAAACAGGAAATCGTAGATGATCAGAAAAAAGAACTAGGAGGAAGATTGGGAGTTGAAAAAATGAGATAAACAAGAAAGGTAAGAACGGAGGATATAACGAATAGGTTAGAAAGTAAACAAAGGAAACACGGATAAAATAAGATGGAAATTTAAGATGACATGAGATTGAGGAGATGATTGCTCGGAAATTATTTTGTTTTTGAGTGGGTTGGATGTTGGAGAGATGAAGAGATGAAATTGGGGGAAAGGAGTAGAGTTTATGAATAGCAATAGGAGCAGGTAGAGAAGAGGTTGCGAATGATGTGGAGGAGGAAGAGAAGGAGGAAGGGGAGGAGGAAGAGTATGAAGAGGAGAAGGATGATGATGAAGAGGAGGAGGAGAAGGTAGAAAATGTGTAGGAGGTAGAGCGGCAAAGAGATGATGCAATATCGATGACCGAATCAATATTGAATGTTCCTGAATTTGCACTTCATAACAACAGCACTAAAGGGCCTACTAGAGAGTTTTCAACTACTCACTCTTTCTCTCTCATTCTCTCTCTCTCTTCAGGTCAACGTGTCACTCTCACTACATCTCCTCCACACTCTCTTTCACTCTTTCTCCTTTTCTCTCTCACACTCTCTCTCTTCAGATAAACTTGTCTCTCACTTCATCTCCTCCACACTCTCTTCCACTCTCTCACTTGATTCCACCCTTTTCTCTTTCACTCTTTCTCCTATTCTATCTCTCTCTTCAAGTAAACTTGTCTCTCACTTCATCTCCTCCACACTCTCTTCCACTCTCTCACTTGATTCCACCCTTTTCTCTCACCAAATCCCAACTTCCGACCCTTGAGTTTACAATAATTTCCAACCATTCCGTGAAACAATACTCGAACTCTCAATACCTCGTCAACAAAGGGTTCAAGTTGAGGGTTTCTGGAGAACTATTGGCATGTGATTCAGAGAAAATGGAATAATTCTCCCTGTTGTTTCAACCTACACGTTTTGGGAGGTTATATTTTGTACCGACCATTTACAGTGACGATACTGGTTACCATATAGATTGGCTATTCTATGTTACTATAGTGAGGTCCACGTTATAATGGCAGTGTTTGGTTAGCAATGGTATTGCTATCCTTGTCTTTCATTCAACAAAGCGGATAGCGCTATCTCTTTCTCGCTTTGCTCTGTTGCCAGGTTGTCTTTTAACAATGTAGAATTAATAATTAACAAAATATTTCATCCTAATCATGTAAATTCATTATCAAATTATTGAAAAATATAATTTATTGCTTAATAAAAAGTAATTGATTATTTTAAACAAGAATTAACAGTTGATATTACATCAATAAACCTGTATCTGCTACCGTCTATAGAAGGCATTGACTAGACAGAGGCTCGGCAACATTTTTCTCCTATCTTTCTCTACTGTCATTATATTACGTGGACCTCACTAAAGTGGTTTGAGAATTAAATTCAGTATTGTTGAAAATTTTTCAGCACCAGTATTTCGTTTTTTAGTGTTTCTCACCTATTTCGAAAATCATGAAATCTTATACAATATTAATAAGTTACTAACATCCTGCAAAGGTTCAAATAGCACTAATTCGGTTGAGCAAACAGCTGTTTTATTTTTGTTGTCTACATTGATTAGATTATGAGGCGAGTGAAGAGAGCCTGACCGATATTTCACTGAAATTCGACTGGTTCACAAGTTCATTTGAGTGCTTGGAAGGGTAACATAGGAAGGTTCTACGATCCCGGAAATTAGACTCCAAGAATCAATCTACATTTAACAGGAAAGATCAATGGCTTTTCACATTCCTTGCCCTATTACCATAGATAAGAAAAGTATTGAATTCTATTAAATCATTCACTATGAAGAGATACCAGACTTCGTGTATCTCCAGCGTTATTGTCCTGTCACCAGGTGTATTAGATCTTTGAATAGTATACTTGAG
This sequence comes from Nilaparvata lugens, assembly GCF_014356525.2. NCBI lineage: Eukaryota > Metazoa > Arthropoda > Insecta > Hemiptera > Delphacidae > Nilaparvata > Nilaparvata lugens. The sequence continues at coordinate 6,448,751 of NC_052510.1, read as the reverse complement.
ATGCGTGTGAACACTAGCGTCAGGTGATCAATTCCATAACGGCAAGGAAAGTTGTGTGAGTCCGCCACACCATATTTTTGTTGTTAGTGTTAGCATGATATTATCGCCTAGATTGTATTACTTAATTATTACTCGAGGTTCTTATCTCCCGATGACTGCGTGAGGATTGAATGATTAATAGATAACTGTTTTAAGTATCAAAATCACTTCCCGGTGATTCGGAACCCACTCAATCTGAGGAAAGTAATTATTAATTATTATCTATCATCTATCAATTATATTTATCCACAATTATATTATTATCATATTACATATTAATTATGATATAATTATTATTAGTAAGTGGAATTATCATTCTACTTACTAGCCTGTGAGCGGGTGTATCTGAGCTCATCATGCTGAGTGCCGGTTGCACAAAAGGCGGTTAAATTTCAACCGTGATTAATTCCACGAGAACAAATCAGAGAAGGCTCTGAAAGACGGTTTCTCCGATTGGTTCTCGTGAAATTAATCCCGGTTAAAATTTAACCGGCTTTCGTGCAACCGGGCCTGAGCACGATAAAAGGAGAAGGAAGATAATATAAAGGTGGAGAAAATGGAAGTAGGAAAGATGACTGGAGAGAAAAAGTTGAAAAGACGAGTTAGTGGAAAAAACTGAGTAAGTTGGAAAGGAAAAGAGAATAAGGGGTAGGAGATAGAAAGAATATATAAAATGGATAATATAATAGACTAGAGTGTGAGAGGGAGAAGAATAAACAAAAGGTGGTAGGAGAAGTACAGTTAGCAATTTTGTAAATTACTCGTTGTTTAATTTCAGTGAGCTGAGTTAATACGTTATTATGACTTTAATGATAATCATGGTATTCATCAATATTCATCAATCCATCAATGGGCCTTATTGCATTTTTTGAGAAATTTACTCTCTCTATTACATTCTGCTTTCATATCTATTTTATTTTCTCCATCTCCTCTATTCTTTCTTTCACAAATTCTGTGAAATTCTGTGAACTCCAAATTCTTTGAGAATCTGCGGTTCTTAGATTTCTACCGCTAAACAGGCATTTGACTAGTTCAAAATCGTACGATATCGAATATCACCATTTCCTCAAGATTAAGACTTAATATAAAGGGTGTCACAAGAAGATCACACCTCCCTTAATTACACGTAATATTCTTGAGACGTTTGTAAGAGTGTCATTTGATTACACATAGCATTATCCTTCAACAAGTCTGAGACAAGTGTAGGTGTGTGAGTGTGTGTTGTGCTCCAATTAAGCACAGCTTTTCAGCCGTTATTAATTAAGTCCTTTGGGTGAAACGAGAAGTTTTCCAGCCAGTAAAACGTGAAAATTTAATTGCTCTTGTTGAAACAACGGCTTACGTGTTCTAACCACGCGATAAGTGAAAATTCATTCGAATGCTATACGTTGTCTAATTGCAGGAAGAATTACGCTAGATATTATTGTTTGTACAGTCATTAATTGAAGTATCTGTACATGATATTATGATTGTGGGTTTACTACTTGTGAATTATGTTCATCTGCATAATTTCAAATGTTCGCAAAACAAGAGTATATCGAGCTTCAGATCTATTAGTGAATTAATTCTATTATTTTCTTCAAATGAATGCATTGAGGGATACTTTCTTTTATTTATGAAATAGAATTATAGTGGTACCCTTTTTATATAATAATAATAATAATATCGAGTGACCTGGCTGGCTCAGGTCTAGTGTCAGAGTCTTCAGGTCGCAACTGATCAATTTCAGGGCCACTGACATGACCTAACGACTGCTTTTTAGGCAGCCGGGACCGACGGCTTAACGTGTCCATCCGAAACATGGGAGTGGCCCGAGATAAATATCTTGCCCGGGCCGGAATTTGAAATTTTTATATTAATAAAATAATAGATTTTACAGGTTTTTTATACATTTTGAACAGTTTTTTTTAATAGTCTGAAGATGGTGTGAACACTGAAACTAGTTTTGTTATAATTTGTATTCTTATTTATATTATTTATTTATATCAGAGGGTAATTTTATTATATTTTATAAATAATTCTATCATGTTCATCTTTATTATTCATAACAAGCAGTTAACCCATACTCTGCAAGGGTTTAATTAATATATTGACCTACCGGAATCTTGGAGAATTTTGAATAGGTCTATATTCTTCAACACAAATAGACCACGCAATCATTAAATTGAAATATATAGTTTCAATGATTCATTGGATTTATTATGGGCCGGTTTCCGAGCTCGGGATCTATAAGTTCTGGACTTACAGAGTCCACGACTAAAATAAGCTCTTGGGTCTAAATTGACTTTCTGAGTCACGATTTTATCTTCTAAACTCCTGGGTTTATTAAGTTCTCGACTTATTTGATTCCAGGACTTTAAAGCAGTAAACATGAGGGAAATTCACAATATTTTGGTGTTGTATTGTTGGCATTATAGCAAAACGGAAACAGCTGATCGAAGCGGGATAATTCAAATGAGCATGCTCTCCAAACTATTTTGTAAAAATACGTTTCTATATCTTTTGTAGGCCTATTCAAAGCGAAACCTTTGAAAGGTGAATGAATAAAAATTTGATTTCACGTTATGCTATTATTGATCATTGATCCTAACCAGTGATTTTGGAATGAAAATTTCATCAGGCTAAAATGTATTTGTTTTGAAAAAAACTGGAATAATAATTTATTATTGTTATATTATTATTATTAATATGTTGAATATGACATTTAATAACATTCAATAATTAATTGATAACATTCAGATTGGAATATAAATTCCAAGCCAATCCTTGTATTATTGTTCTTGAACATTTTTAGGTTTAATATGTTGAATATGACATTTAATAACATTCAATAATTAATTAATAACATTCAGATTGAATATAAATTCCAAGCCAATCCTTGTATTATTGTTCTTGAACATTTTTAGGTTATGTCACAGTCGTCGTAAAATAAGGTTATGGTAGTTTTTTACGCATAATTCTGATACAATTCTATTCAAAAATGAGCTTGCAAGCTATAAATTATGAATTTAGATGGACTAGTCCAAATAATTTAGGTATTCCATGACATCTATTTGGCTTTTTATCTACTCCAAAACAATAACTGAATTGTGTTTGCTCAGTTAAGTCTAGAACATGAATTTAAACCCTATCCCAGTCGAGGGTTTAAAATCACGCTGTTTTAAGTCCTAGACGAGTCTTCAAGTCTTTCCGAGTCGAGGATTTTTGATAAATCCTCGACTCGGAAAGAGGCGCAAATCTAATTCAAGTCCTGGACTTAAAAGCCCTTCACTCAGAAAGCGAAATTATAAACTCCAGGGTCTAACGTGATCTCTAACCTCCAGAGTCCTGGACTACGTTAACGCTCTGACTCGGAAAGCTAATTTTCTGACTCCAGAGTTTAAAGCCAGTTAAAGTCTAGAACTTTGCTAAATCCCAAGCTCGGAAACCGGCCCTTGAGTGTCCTACAAGTAATAGAAAAACAATGTTTCAAGATAGAAACAAAATATGTGAACCACAACGATACTTTTTCATTTGTGACAACGATTGCAATATCTGACAATTCGATCGCTTCTAAAACACAGCACTTGTACAACAGATAAATGATAAATAACGCTATGCGAGCGCTTATCTCGAGATCTTTATGAAATCAAACTCAACCCACCGCATCCAACATTGTAAATACCCCTGAAGTGCAGTTTATTTCTCGTGTAGCCTCCCCGATTCTCGTGTGCTTTGTTCTCGTGTTTTTCAGTCGCCGTGTTTGTTTGTTTGTTTGTCTCAACGGGATTGGAAATGAACAGGCAATAAATCACTGTCTGCTTGCTGCAAGTTTGTGCCGAACTTCGGTCTGTTTTATTTCAAAGTTTGGCCTTGAACCTCCCACAATTAAAGGAAGATTGCGGCGAATTGGTTTCATATTAAACTGTCAGCGTAGGTTGAATCATAGAATAGAACAATCTGGAGAAGATCAGCGATATAGGACTAATATTTTCTGGGACTAAATAGGGCTAAAATAAAATAATTATATAAACATAATAGGACTAAATAAGTTTTATGTGGTTGAATGTAAGACATTCTCAGCACTGGTTGAATGAACTAGATTGTCAGTATTGGTTAAATGGAAAAACATTGATGTTATCTACAAAGAATGCTGACAGTTTAAAGTGAATCTCGCCACACCTTCTTCTTCTTCTTCTTCTACTTCTACCATTTCTAAAGTACAACTGCTTTGTGAATAATTGGGGCAATACTGCAGTAAAGGTTAGGGGGCGGGGAGGGTTGAAAGGAGGGTAGAACTATTCTCAACAAAGCTGTGTAATTACAGTAGGTTACCGTATTGTTCCAATTCAAATAGTTCTACTTGCTTTTTGCAGTGAGCACTCTAGTGATGACGTCACAAAAGGTAGGAGGGCGAATTTCTTTTTTCATTTAAGTGCCCTTTATAATTAGTTTTTTGAACGGTTGCTGATTGGAAGTTTTACCATCTAAATTCTATGAAATGGATTTTAATATAATCTATCATGTTTTTTCATCATTAACATTTTTTTCTGAACGGTTTCAAAATTGAAGTTTTAGGCTACCATCCAATAAATGAATTTTAATATCATTTTGGATTGATTTTTATATATAAAAATTGCAGTAATAGACCAATATTTTTTGTACACAGGACAGGAAAGTAATTTGGCAACATTCACAATTTAATAAAAAAAACACCAAGGAAGTTAAGTTTAGGTATAGGCCTAATTCTATATAATTGAATCGACAAAAATTTAACATACCTTCTGCTTCCAATTTAACACGAAATACAAAATGCAATTGGGTTGATTGAATAAAAGAACTAGAATGTAAGAGCTAGCAACTAGTCATTAGTTCTAGCTATTCTAAGGCTAAGCGCAAACCAGTTAGTCATCAATACTTTACATAGTTAGTTGCTTATGAAGACTTGTCTAATTGGAATTACTAATCAGTGTGAGTTGTGTCATAAGCAACAATGTGAAGTATTGTGACTAAACGTGTCTTTTCTTGACTAACTGGTGTGCGCCTAGCCTAATACAGCTGACTCGAATCCTAGCATTTGCTTGAGATTGTCTTAGAATTGGCAATTTCTAGCTTTAATCCAATCGACCTAATATAAGACATCACAATCTTTAACAACTGATAAAAATTTACGTAAACAAAGTGAAATACACAATACTATAGTGAGGTCCACGTTATAATGACAGTATTTGATAAACTTTGGTTTTGCTATCCTTGTCTATCATTCGACAAAGCCGGTGGTACTATCTTTTTCTAGGTCCACAACGATGCCAATTATGTTTTTGACAGTGTAGAAATATAATTAATTAATGCAGAGAATCGGCATCGCTATTCTTCTATCTTTATCCACTGCCATTATAACGTGGACCTCACTATAGACTCCTCAAACTAAATTTGGTTTAAGGCTAGGCGCACACCAGTTAGTCAAAACAAGACAAGACATGATCAGACACGTTTAGTCACAATACTTCACATTGTTGCTTATTGCGCAACTCACACTGATTAGTCATTGCAATTAGACATGTCTTCATAAGCAACTATGTGAAGTATTGTGACTGAACGTGTCTGATCATGTCTTGTCTTGTCTTGACTAACCGGTGTACGCCCAGCCTTAGTGCAGCAGAAATTATATTAGTGAGCAAGCGATGTGATTGGTAGATGAATAACAAAACAAGGTCAACGGACGTCTGTCATTGGCTTAGATAAGCCACTCCCACAGTGGGCGGTTCACAGCAATAGCGTGACTTCATACAGCTAACAGAGTTATGAAGAACCAATAAAACTATATTCTTTCATTTGTTACTTTGTAAATTTTGACCAGTTAATTATTAATGTTAATTACGGTTAGAATGATAATAGTGTAATAACCATATCTCAATAAATTTATGGTTGTTACAGGTTCGATCATTTCTACTCACTTTATGAATCATTTTTACTTTCCTTGCCCTATTACCATAGGTAAGGTAAGGAAAGTATTGCTTTCCGAGAAAATTAAGATACCCTAATTGTGTGTGTATATATATATATATATATATATATATATATATATATATATATATATGAGTGTATGTGCGTCTGTGTACACGATATCTCATCTCCCAATAAACGGAATGACTTGAAATTTGGAACTTAAGGTCCTTACAATATAAGGATCCGGCACGAACAATTTCGATCAAATGCAATTCAAGATGGCGGCTAAAATCGCGAAAATGTTGTCAAAAACAGGGTTTTTCGCGATTTTCTCAAAAACGGCTCCAACGATTTTGATCAAATTTATACCTAAAAAAGTCATTGATAAGCTCTATCAACTGCCACAAGTCCCATATCTATAATAATTCCAGGAGCTACGCCCCATCTATGCAAAGTTTGATTTCCAATTATCATGCTTCAGATACAATTTGAACAAAAAATTTCTAGTGGAAGAGATTGAGTATAAAAATCTCTATAATTAATATTCAGTAACATTTTCACCTAAAATTGAAAATAAGCTCGAAGTTCGAGAAAATGTAATTATCCAATTGGCAGCTGTTGATTCTATTAAATGATTCACTATGAAGAGATAGCAGACTTCGTTTGTCTGCAGCGCTATTGTCCTGTCACCAGCTGGCTCAGATCTTTGTTTATAAGTAGACTTGAGATGCGCGTGAACAATAGCATCAGGTGATCAATTTTCATAACGGCACACCAGATTTTTTTATTTTCTTTCATCTTTACTCATAATCTTTTCTCTCCATTGGTCCATTCATGAAAATAATATCATCATTAATAGAAACGGTTGTATTGTATTAAATTATTCATCCCCTCATCATCACCTACTCTTATAATCATATAAAATACTAGTGGAAAGTAGCCTTTGTGAATAAATAGATGTATTCAAATTTAGTGTATTGTATATTATTATGTTGGTTCGAGTTCAGTTTACGGGGGTTTACTATTTATAACATCCAGGTCTATAAATACAAGCCATGACACGATCACGTGATGCATTGCAAAATCCCCATTTTGTGGGGTTCTAATTCACCAATTTTCAAATTTATTTTTAGCTGTTATCATTGTAGATTGAACATAACATGATGTGCTATTAGTAATTGGAATTGTAAAAAAAAATCATTCGACAGAATTATAGTATTTAAGAAAATACGAGAAACTGAATTGGTGATTTTTAGATTTAATTGATAAGGAACTTTAAACTCTTTTTGAAGTTGGCCTCGCATTTTCTGTCTTGTCTCAATGCCTTATGAATCATAAAAAGGAAATAAAAAAAAGTAATTTTTTTATGAATCATAATCCATAGGTAACAAGACTAAGAACAATTTTTAATAATAAATAAATGAATCATTGAAATTTCATTATTAGAAAATTGAAAACCTGAAATTACATATTATCTGAAGTAGAATATTGTTTTTGAATGCATAATATATGATATTGTTACGAGCAAATTGAATCAGATTGTCTGAAGTAGAATATTGTTTTTGAATGCATAATATAAGTTAAGTAGATAGGAATAAAACGTCTCATTCAAACTCAGACAAAGAATGATTGTTTATTTAATCAACATCATAATCTTAGCTGACTCCATAGAGATAGTGAAAGACGTCAGCTGAGGCTTCCGTAACTTATATGATATTGTTACGAGCAAATTGAATCAGACTGGATTTTCAAATTACCGCCATAAAAATCGCACAAAATGGCCGCTCCATAAGGAACGCGGATGTATTGACCTGGTTATTATAGACCTTGATAATATTGTGTATAAATAATTCATGGTCTTTATATTGAAAATGCACAGGATAATCTATCAATTGAAGAAGAAAGATTTTTGTGCATTTTGTGAGTTTAATATTCATACAATATGGAAAAACAATAATTGGAGATTCGGGGAATCATAATAATACATTCATTATCATTGGTATTTGAATAAATGCAATACCTCATTCCTCTAAAAATGTCACAATATCCAATACCCCAAGTATTAATTTAATTGCCTCAAGTATCAGTTTTCCAATTCTGTTAAATATTTCAAATATCGCTAAATATTTCACAAAACTGTTAAGACGATGATTATCCACTGAAGCCAAAATCTTGTTAGCGACTCCGGGTACTCACTTATGAATAAAGTATCAAAAACTTGACTGATTTAACCCTAGACCTCAGCTTGGAGAACTGGAGTAAGGAGGCCTACGCTATGCATGCAACACGGGCCTACTGCATATGCTATCAACTTTATAAGCACGTTTACATAAGTTAAGACACTCCAGAGTATGGCAAAGCCCTTTCAGGAGTAAGCCCCAAGTAAGTGGGGACTTTACAAAGTGCACAACACCTCTAAGTGGAACAGCCTACTGGCTCTTCTGTCTCTTTTCCACCGTCTTCTCATTTTATCTTCCTTTTCCTTCTTTCTTCTCATTCTTTCCCATTTGTTCATCATCTTCCCTCACATTTCCATCTGTTATGAGCTCTTGTTCTTTTTTAATCTTTTATTTTTGGTTTCATGGTTTGCTTCTTAGTCTCAGCGCCGGTTGCATAAAAGCCGGTTGAATTTTAATCGTGAATAATTCCACAAGAACCAATCAGAGAAGCCGTCTCATCAAAAAAGCCTTCTCTGAATGGTTCTCGTGAAATTAATCACGGTTAAAATTTAACCGGCTTTTATGCAACCGGGCCTCAGGCTTTGTATTGTTCTTCTACTTCTCCATGTTCTTCATTATTACCATATTCTATTTTTTTCATCTCTCTTCCTTATTTCGATGTTCCTCAGTCTCAGTCTTTGAATTCTTCTCTTTCCTTCTTCATTTTCTCATAAATTTACTTCTAAGGCTCACCTCACACTGGCTCGACTAAAATCGTACGACTCCAGTCTCTCGACCTTACGACTGTCTTGCTCATTGTCGCTACCTCAGTTCCATGCTACTCCATTTTCTAACCTCACATTATTAAAATATGAGATCCAATTCGTCACTTCTGCGCATGTAACAAGTTTTATAATAATTATTATGAATATATATTCTGATCTAATTATTATTATTGTATTATCTAAAATGATAGAACATCACTTTCATAGAACATAACTTCACTTCCATTAAAACAAGCTCAAGTCGAGGCTCGACAACATGTCGTGAGGTCGCGGAGACTAGAATCGTCTGAGTGTCACCGTTTGAAAACACATGTTGCGTCGAGATGAGACTCGAGTCGCAGTCTCTTCTCGACTTGAGTCGCGTAAAGTGTGAGTTGAGCCTAAGTGTCAAAACCAAGCCCGCTATAAATTATGCCAGCCATAACTTCTCTTTCTGGTCTGTTGTTTTCTCTCTCGGTTCCATTTCCATTTCATTTATCCCTATTCGATCTTTTCTTCCACCTTCCAATTTTATCTTCATGATCCTTTTCTCATTTTTAGTATTCACTTTTCTCTATCTTTTTATCCATTTTGGCATCTATTATCAACTAGTATTAAGTTATATCATGTAATATAAAATAATTGTGATAGTTTTAATGAAATGAGGCTTCATTTGATATTAAGTATTGTTTATCTACAATCCATTATACAATTTTCGCCTTCCTTGCCCTCTTTTTTATTCACTTTGAACAAATTCACTTGAAAAATGTTGCAAGGAAAGACGAAGAGAAAGAAGATGTCGAATGAAGAGGAAGAAGAAGAAGAGAAGAAGAAGAAGAAAAATAGAAATTGAAAGCATGATCATGAGGAGATGGGGGCGAAGGAGAAATTAGAATAGCACAAAGTTTTAATCTGGTGTGGCGCACTCACACAACTTTCCTTGCCGTTATTAAAATTGATCACCTGACGCTAGTGTTCACGCGCATCACAAGTCTACTTATAAACAAAGATCTAAGCCAGCTGGTGACAGGATAATGACGCTGGAGACATACGAGGTCTGATATCTATTCATAATGAATGATTTAATAGAACCAACAGTTGCCAACAGTTTTCAATTGTATAATCACATTTTCTCGAATTTCGAGCTTAATTTAAATTTTAGGTGAAAATGTTACTCAACATTAATTGTAGAGATTTTTATGCTCAATCTTCTCCACTCGAATTTTCTTGTTCAAATTGTATCTGAAGCCTGATAATTGGGAATCTGAAATTCAACTTTGCATAGATGGGGCGGAGCTCCTGAAATTTTTACAGATATGGGACTTGTGACAATTGATAGAGCTTATTAATGACTATTTTAGGTATGAATTTGATCAAAATCGTTGGAGCCGTTTTCGAGAAAATCGCGAAAAACCCTGTTTTTGACAGCATTTTCGCCATTTTAGCCGCCATCTTAGATTGCATTTGATCAAAATTGTTTGTGTCGGATCCTTATATTGTAAGGACCTTAAGTTCCAAATTTCAAGTCATTCCGTTAATTGGGAGATGAGATATCGTGTACACAGACGCATTATACACTCATACACACACACACACACACACACACAACACACACACACACACACACACACACACACACACACACATACAGACCAATACCCAAAAACCACTTTTTCGGACTCAGGGGACCTTGAAACGTATAGAAATGTAGAAATTGGAGTACCTTAATTTTTTTCGGAAAGCAATACTTTCCTTACCTATGGTAATAGGGCAAGGAAAGTAATATGAGTAAAAATAGGAGAGAATGAAGAAGAAGAAGAAGAAGAAGAAGATGATGAATGATACGGTAATGCGGAATGATACAGTATCAAGGTGGTAATGCGGAATGATACAGTATCAAGGTGGCTTGTATCATGTTTGTTGCCAGCGCTGTATAGCGTCTCATTCCACAACTACATTAAGCTTTTCTCTACTTGATTTTTCCGTCGCTGTAACTTTGATCACTGCTTTTCATCAAATTTGGGGACGATTTTTGCAAATTTGATTATCAACAAACGTTTTTTGATGTGTGAAGAACTCACAAAATGAATTTTAATTCAGTTGGCATTGGATTTGTCACTGATAACTGAGTTTATAGGTGCTGCCTCTCGCCAGAGTCTTGTGGGAGCGTCTGTATAAGTTACTCCACATTATTACCAACTTTGATAAATACTTTATAAGAATAATCATATTTTTTGGAGAATCATCATGTTTAACCATGAATGATTCATAATCTTAAAGTAATTAAGTAATTGAATGAGTGAAGCGAATTCTATGTTTCAAGTTCAAGTCAATCGGCGTTTGTCTGTTTGTTTGTTTGTACCGCAGTTACAGTCGCAGTTATGGTCCGATTTGGATAAAATTTGGTATACAAGTACTTTGAATCAAGGCGCAGAAACTTATGTATTCAAAAATTTTCAATTCATCCCCGTTTCAAGATGGCGGCACTTTATTAGAAAATTTTACCCTAAAAATCAACCTAACTTTTCAATACTTTATCAGATCAGGTTCAAAATGGGCTCATTCTTCTCAGCCCTTCAGAGCGGTATCACATGTTGAAAATTTTCTAATTTTTGGAATTCGATTTTTTTTTACAAGTCCCAATTTAAGTTTCAATTTTTTTTATCTTTTCAACGGTGCTTCCGAGTTCAAAAGTGTAGAGGACCTTTATTCTTCAGCGCTCCAAGTTGGTCTTATTCCATATATCACATGTACAAATTTAAAAAAAATTATAATCCGATAATTCCCCCCCCATCCAAAAATCTTTAAGGTTTTTAATAAGGGCAGTCAATCAATCAATCAAAAGTTCCAAATTTCAAGTTTCAGATTTCTTATCTCTTTAGCCATGCATCCTAAGCTCAAAAGTGTTCCAAGGCGGTCTTATTTCATTTTTTATTTTATTTTATTCAATTCTTCACGTAAAAATCACAAAAGCAGAGCTAGGCTCTAGTGATGTGTGAAATGTCATTCAATTATTCAAAATGGGAAAAAGAAAGAGAAAAAAAACCATGAATGTGGATCACTGATAAACCCACTGTCATACCCCAACCCAAGGCAAACCAACTATTACATAAATAGAACACTAGCAGTGACCATACTATATTGGCAAATCATGTAAAGGCTATCTTCTCAAAAAAATTCCTCAACTTTATAGGGACACATACCTATGAGAATGGTTTTTAATTTTTTCTTAAATAAACCAGGAGTAGCACTTTCCTTGACTATCTGTGGTAGGACATTGTAAACCTTGATGCTCATGTAATAAGGGCCCTTCTCCAAGAGAGTCAGCCTTGGAGCTGACTTGATCTAATGAATTCATACATTACAACATGTTGAAAATTTTGAATTTTTCATAATTCAATCATCCCCCCCCACAAGATCCACATTTTAAGTTTCAGATTTTTTATCTCTTTAACCGTGCATCCTAGCTCAAAAATGTAAAGAACTTTTATTTGTCAGCGTCCTCCACCGATCCTATCGCATTTATATCATTATACTCTAAATCCAATTTGTATGTGTGTTTGTGTGTGAATAGGCGGGCGTGTGTCAATAGTGATTTTAGTGAGTGTAGCGAATTTCTACTGTTCTCTGAACTACTAGTTATAATCTTGTTGACGTTGAGAGGGTTCGATAAAAGGCCTCCTGGGGGAGGCTATTGGCACAGTATACATACATACAGTATGAAAACTCGGCTATAGTGAGGTCCACGTTATAATGGCAGTGTATGATTTGCAATGGTGTTGCTATCGTTCAACAAAGCAGATGCCGCTATCTCTTTCACGCATTGCGATGTTGCCACATCGTATATATCAACAATGTAGTAATTCAACTAATTGACAAAATATTTTATCTCAATAATGAAAATTTATCATTACATCTTTTAAAAAATATATTTTCTTGACAAATAAAATATGAATAACTATTTTCAACAATAATGAACAGTTAAATTGATGAGATATACCAGTATCAGCTGTTTGGGTGGCAAGGCTGAGATCTGGCAACCCTTTTCTCCTATCTTCCTACACAAACATTATAACGTGGACCTCACTATAGTACCCTGGCGCTAAAATCCGCCATCTTGTTGACCGAGCGAAGTGAGGTCTAAGATTCAAGTCGACGGTTTGGTATTTCTCTTAATGTTTGAATGTTTATATGTTGCGCATTTACGGCGAAACGCGGTAATAGATTTTCATGAAATTTGACAGGTATGTTCCTTTTTAAATTGCGCGTCGACGTATATACAAGGTTTTTGGAATTTTTTTATTTCAAGGATATATAAAAGGAAAAAGGAGCCTCCTTCATACGTCAATATTAGAGTAAAAATCAGACTATAGAATTATTCATCATAAATCAGCTGTCGAGTTGACTATAAATTGCATGCCATGACGCATGCAATTCAATATCTCAATGTAACTTGGTAAAAAATTAACAACTTTGTAGACTATAAATTGCATGCCTCATTGAATGCAATTTTTATGCACTATTAAATAGGATGCAAAGAACTTATAACAGCTCGTCTGGGCGCCTAGATGTCTTCTGGTTTTCTTGCGCTAAATTCCGGAAAGCGTTATATGATAATTAAATCTTGTGTAAGCATGATTTGATCAAATAAATATTTAGTGTTTCAGTGTGGATGTGTTTATGGTTTGGGACGTCTTTATAACTGCGCGAGGTCTACTGTTCACAGAACTACTAGTTATCATCTTTGAAAAATCTTCCTATAGTGAGGTCTACGTTATAATGGCAGTATTTGATCAATATTGGTGTTGCTATCCTTGTCTATCATTCGACAGAGCAGATAGCGCTATCCTTTCCTAGCTCCGTAACGTTGCCAGATCGTTTCCTACCATGTACAAAGAAATAAGATCGACAAAATATTATAATCTCAAAATTGATGATTAATTATCAAATCATTAACAATATTTTCTCTAGACGAAAAAATGGATTATTTTCACAAGAATGAACACAGTTAGGCCCGGTTGTACAAAAGCCTGTTGATCATAATTAAATGCCACGAGAACCAATCAGAGAAGGTTTTTCTGAGAAGAAGGCTTCTCTGATTGGTTCTCGTGGCATTTAATCAGGATTAAAAATTAACAACCGTTTTTACAACTGGGTGAAATTTACATCACTTATATACCGGTATCAGCTATCCTCCATAGAAGGCAGTGTCAAGGCAGAGAACCAGCTACGCTGTTCTTCTATCTTTCTCCTCTGCCATTATAACGTGGGTGAAGTCTAAACGCGGTAATAGATTTTCATGAAATTTGACAGGTATGTTCCTTTTTAAATTGCGCGTCGACGTATATACAAGGTTTTTGGAATTTTTTTATTTCAAGGATAATATAAAAGGAAAAGGAGCCTCCTTCATACGTCAATATTAGAGTAAAAATCAGACTATAGAATTATTCATCATAAATCAGCTGTCGAGTTGACTATAAATTGCATGCCATGACGCATGCAATTCAATATCTCAATGTAACTTGGTAATAAATTAACAGCTGTATAGACTATAAATTGCATGCCTCATTGAATGCAATTTTTATGCACTATTTGTTGAGTTTAAAGCCACTGATCAATTCCATCGGGTTTTTTTTTACATTCAGTAAAAAACCTGATCACAGAGATGAACCACAGAAAGGAAAGTCAGCTAGTATCCTGACACCATAATCCGCCATCTTGAAAGAAAGTGTAGCATTGTTTTAATTTCTAACAAGATGATGCAGTCATGTGTCGTGGTCTTGGTGCACTCAAATCTTGGTTAGATTGATACCTTCCATTTTGTGTGTATTCTGTGGCTGAACGGTTGCTCATGAGTCATAACTGACAGATGTTTCCCCCTGTTGATAGTTTGATTGATTGATTGATTGATTGATTGTTGATCATATTTTGTAAACAAAACTAGAACTTAACCTATTTCATTGTAATCAATTAAAATGGAAAACCATCAGGTGATTGGAGTAGTTTTAAATGCTTTTTAAAATATTTTAAATGTTATTGAATTTATGTAATCATGCATTTCACTGCTCCCAAATACATTATAATGGAGTCCATTATTTGTAAACAACCTCGTATTCAGCCATGTCTGTTTACGTTCAGCTACTCTATTTCCGTTCTTTTCCATCGGTGGGAAAGTACGATTAACTGATCAGTGAACGAACCGGATATGACGTATTTTTTTTCTTATCAGTTAGACCAAAGACCTTGAAGAGGTATAAACGCACAATACCTATGCCTTTCCAATGCTAGCTCTTACTTGAAATTAAAGGTTCCATTGAGGTATTTTAGCGCGAGATATTATATAATACATATTTTTTTTTGTAATATTATTGATCACAAAAATCTTCAAGATCTTTAGTATGTAATAATCTTCCAGGCTGTCCCCTTAATGGCCGATTTCAATTCAAAATAATCTAGCGCTGCATGTGAGTCTATGCATCGTTCAACGACAAAACAGTACTTCGTTCAGAGCCACGTTCACTCACCGATCTCATCGTTCACTCACCGATCAGTGGCTTTGAACTCAACCATTAAATAGGATGCAAAGAACTTATAACAGCTCGTCTGGGCGCCTAGATGTCTTCTGGTTTTCTCGCGCTAAATTCCGGAAAGCGTTATATGATAATTAAATCTTGTGTAAGCATGATCAGATCAAATAAATAGTTAGTGTATCAGTGTGGATGTGCTTATGGTTTGGTTCGTCGTTATAACTGCGCGAGGTCTACTGTTCACAGAACTACTAGTTAGGAAGCGCCACATTGTAATAGTATTTATGGGAGGTTCGGATCACTTTACTGATCCGGATCAATTGATATACCCAAGAATAGTACTGTAGACCACGTTGGGCTATACCTATCTATACAGGTGTCCAGCCAGCCTTTACCTTCAATATTGATTGGAGTGGGGGGAGGGGGTTGTTCGTTAATATTGCAGGGTTGACTTTCATTGCGCTGTCCCTCCGAAACCCAAACAGATAAAGTGGGTTTCCGTTTCTAACAGCTTCTTCTTATCCACCACTTTTACCTCTAGATTTACTTTCATTCAACGAACTTGGCTTTTCCAAGTTTCTCTTTGTCCATTTTGTATTTTTAGAATTCATGATTTTAACCCAGTTTTTAGTCTCACTTGCTCTAACAATAATTCACGATTTTTTCATTTTTACTCATCTTCTAATTCGTTTTATTCTCAATTATGTTTGTCTCCATCTCCTTATGCGACTAGTTTTAATTTCTTCTTTCCCATCTTCTTATTTTTTCTTCTTCTTCTTCTTCTTCTTATTCTCCTCCTTTCCACTGCTCCTCCTGCTTCTTCTAATTTATTTTCTTCTTCTTCATCTTCTCATTCTTCTTTTCCTCTTTTTATACTTGTCTTCTTCTTCTTCTTTTTATTTACTTCCATTTTTCCTTCTCAACCATTCTTACCATTTCTCTTCATCAGTTTTCTGCTGTCTCTTTTTCATTCTTCTCCCTATTTCTCTCCATTCCCTCTCTATTCCCTCTTGAATCTTATCATTTTTCTTCTTCTTCTTACTCTCCTTGTTATCCTACCCTCTTCTTTCCCAATCATCCCTTCATTTTTCCTCATTATTTTTTCACATTTTTTTTTCATTTTTACTCATCTTTTATTTCGTTTTATTTTCCATTATGTTTGTCTCCATCTCCTTATGCTACTAGTTTTATTTTCTTCTTTCCCATCTTCTTATTTTTTCCTTCTTCTTCTTCTTCTTCTCCTCCTTCCACTGCTTCTCCTGCTTCTTCTAATTTTTCTTCTTCTTCTCATTCTTCTTTTCCTCTTTTTATACATCTTCTTGTTGTTGTTCTTCTCTTCTTCCTCTCCTCCCCTTCCACTGCTTCTTCTGCTTCTTCTAATTTCTTTTCTTCTTCTTCTTCTTCATCTTCTTCTCATTCTTCTTCTCCTCTTTTTATACTTCTTCTTGTTCTTCTTCTTCATCTTCTTCTCATTCTTCTTTTCCTCTTTTAATACTTCTTCTTCTTCTTGTTCTTCCTCCTCCTTCTTCTTCTTCTCCCTCTCCTTTTTCCTCTCCTCTTCCATCCCTTCCCAATCTTCGTACATTACTATCATTCTTCCATCCTCCATCTCCACCAACTCTCCTTACCTCTAAATCGCCTATGCTACCACCCCCTATCCATCTATCCTTCTTCTCTTTTCCATTTCTTCAATCCTTCTCTTTTCAATTTCTTTAATCATTCTCTTTTCAATTTTTCTTCAAACCCTCTTCACTTTTTAAACCTTTTCTTTTTTCATTTTTCCTTATTTTTTCCCCTCATTTTTCCTTTTTTTCATCCAGGCGCAGCCCTAATCCTACCTTCCCAAAACACATTGTTTGTGAAAAAAGAACGAAAAGCATCAACCCCACCCACATTAACAGACCGAATCGAAGCCGTATTAAATAGCCAGACCAGAGTAGTGCTCCACTATAAAGCCAGTGCCGTTGTTTAGAGCTCTTGTAATCTGTTTAGGAATGGACATCGAGAAAAAAATAAACTTAGACCACTTCCTCGTATAGTGAGATCCACGTTACTAGTAGTTCTGTGAACAGTAGACCTCACGCAGTGTTCTCATCCACAAGTACCTGATTGAAACTATAGACCTTATGGAAATACAGCAATAGACTGGCTTCTCCACACATCTGTGTAATCACTTGTCAGCTGATCTATGATGAATAATTCTGTAGTCTGATTTTTACTCTAATATTGGCGTATGAAGGAGGCTCCTTTTTCCTTTTATATTATCCTTGAAAGGCAAAATTTCCAAAAACCTTGTATATAAGTCGACGCGCAATTAAAAAAGGGACATACCTGTCAAATTTCATGAAAATCTATTAACGCGTTTCGCCGTAAATGCACAACATATAAAAATTTAAACATTAAGAGAAATGCCAAACCGTCGACTTGAATCTTCGACCTCACTTCGCTCGTATTTGATTAACATTGGTGTTGCTATCCTTGTCTATCATCCTTGTATAAATCTTCCTATAGTGAGGTCTACGTTAGACCCTTTGCACCTGGGCCACCATGGAAGCGCTTCCATGGAAGCGCCACCATCAAAATTTGATAGCATCGCACACTACAGCCACCACCACGCAGCCACCGATTGACTCTTCACCCAGTTAACTAGTCAACTCATGATCAATTGAAGAATGGACGTGGAAGAAGCACGACTATTGGCATATTATGTTGAATATATAATGAATAATACTCAAGAAAAGTGCTCATTTTGTGTAAAAATTCATTTTCTTTTATTCTTCAATGAAAAGATTTACCGAGAATTTTTCTTCACATCCCGGTCTGCATATAATTTTGAAGACATGTCCCACATAGCTGGTCTACTTTCAACTTCAAGAATGATCCTTTCTGTATCAATTGTTCACTATTCATTACGACGACTTCAACAGACAACTGTATTGAATTTGATTTGAATTGGAACTGAACTGGATATGATTTTCTGGTGGCTCTAGTGTGCAATGACAGATAATACTCAATGGTATGACGTGGTGGCGCGACAGTCTGGTGGCGACACAAAATCGGCGGCTCGAGCCACCACATTCCTGGAAGCTCGGCTGGTGGCTGGTGGCTCTAGAGTGAGGTCCACGTTATAATGACAGTGGATAAAGATAGGAGAATAGCGATGCCGATTCTCTGCATTAATTAATTATATTTCTACACTGTCAAAAACATAATTGACATCGTTGTGGACCTAGAAAAGGATAGTACAACCGGCTTTGTCGGAAGATAGACAAGTATAGCAATTCCAAAGTTGAGCAAATACTGTCATTATAACGCGGACCTCACTATAGTGTGCAGTGACAGATAAAAGACAATGCTACCACGTGGTGGCGCTTCCGTGGAAGCGCTTCCATGGTGGCCTTATAATGGCAGTATTTGATAAACATTGGTGTTACTATCATTCGACAGAGCAGATAGCGCTATCCTTTTCTAGTTCCGTAACGTTGCCAGATCGTTTTCAACCATGTAGAAATATGATTAATTGACAAAATATTATAATCTCAACAATGAAGATTAATATTATCAAATCATTAACAATATTTTCTCTAGACAAATAAAATTGATTATTTAACAAGAATGATCACAGTTTGGTCCGGTTGCACAAAAGCATGTTGATCATAATTAAATGCCACGAGAACCAATCAGAGAAGGTTTTTCTGAGAAGAAGGCTTCTCTGATTGGTTCTCGTGGCATTTAATCAGGATTAAAAATTAACAACCGTTTTTTCAACTGGGTGAAAATATTACATCACATATATACCAGTATCAGCTATCCTCCATAGAAGGCAGTGTCAAGGCAGAGAATCGGCTACGCTGTTCTTCTATCTTCCTCCTCTGCCATTATAACGTGAGTGGAGTCTAAACTGGTTCAAAATTTTCACCTGTCTTCTTTGATCTTCGTCATTTTTGGTAGAGAGTTAGTGGGAAGGATATTTTTAATATTCTTTCCGAAGAATGGACATTGATATGTCCAAAGCTCCGCCAATCTATGTAGATGCATAACAATATAATTATCTATAGTTGTTATATTACAAATTGCTTTTTCATATCATATACAGTACAATAATTATTTTCTTAGTCTATATTATGTGAATTCATCTATAATTTTGCTGTATTGTAAGCTATTGTATATAAGTGTATAAGCCAGTATATATTGTAATCTACATAAATAAAGTACTCAATCAATCAATCAACTTATTCTGCTTTTTCTCCTACTATCGCTTCCACTTCTCACCCTCGTATTAATGATGTCTCTTCCCTCAAACGTTTTCCTTGCACCATTAATTATGATGCAACTATTTGTCAACCCGTGAAAGATTTTAACTAAGTTCCAGTATGAAGATTATGTGACCCCGACATGGGCTAGCAGGTAGCAACTCTTGTTCTCCTACAACTCACTGGCTCCAAATTCCTTTTCATTTGACATTGGTTGCTTTTTCGTGACTGGTTTGCATATTGCATGACTCTTCTCTCCACTTCCGCCCTCTCTCTCATCCTCACACATTCTCTCTCTTCTCACTATCACTCACTCACTCACACTCACTCTCTCTTTGTCTGTCTTCTTCACTGTTTCTCTTTCTTTCTCCTCACCACTGTTCTGAGCTCAGACCAACTTGTTTTGTTTGGAGTCGAAATAGTAGTAAAAGTATTCAGCAGCATTAGTTGGAATAAATATTCAGCGACTTGGTGACAACATGCCACTTGATTTGCTGACTTTGACACGTTAATTATTTTCGACCAAGTTGGCAATCGTGTTCGAAATTGAGTTGCTTGTCGTTCCGTTTGACAGTTACAAGGGTTTCTGTCGATTGTGGTTTCATAGATTATGGCACGATTTTGTTTGTTATGGACTTGAAAAGTTTGTTGGATGATTGGAATAATGAAGAATGTGGAGTGATTTTCGCAGTTTTTTTGTAGATTTGACAATAATTATGGTGGAATTATTAATCTGAAGGTGCGTACAAACTTATGCGCTACGATCACGCGCATTTTACTTTTCATTAGCTGATACTATTCTAATTATATCTGTATTTGTACAGGAACAGTAAAACACATATATAATAAGAATAGCATCAGCTGATGAAAAGTAGAAAGCGCGTGTTCGTGGCACATAAGTCTGTACGCAATTTAAGAAACATCCAATTATCAGCTACCACGCAAACAAAGCCCCAACCTTGGTAAATAAACAAAATAGCTTCCATAAAAGTCATCAAGAAGCCTCCAATGTAATTGTTCCGTATTATCTTTTGCTTCAATTAAACATATTTTGACCATGGTTTGATTCAGGGGTTTCTTACCAAAAACTGTTTCCATTATCAATTATAAATCACTATTATTGATAGTGAATCAGGAACTATTAATAATAATAATAAATCTAATAATAAATCTAACTAATAATAAATCATGAAGAACAATACTGATGGAACATCTCTATATATATAAAATGAATGTCTGTTTGTATGTTAGTTTGTTTGTTCCCTATAGACTCGAAAACTACTTGACAGAACGGCATGAAACTTTGGGAATATGTTGTGTGAATATTGGGGATGGTTAATTTCTGACCAGAAATTTTAATAGGGGAGGCTAATAATAATTATATATTAATCCATTTTACAGACCTATGTTTTCGAAATTGTCGGCCGAGCGGCTAACGTAGAACGGGAAGTTCATCATGATTCAAGAAAATGTTGTGATAATATGATTCAGCATCTGAACTTACCAGCTGTAATAAACACGTCACTCTGTGATAAAATTGTTTACTGGTATTAAAACGATAGTTTTAAGCACATGGAAAGTCCGTATTGCGATGTAAATGAAAATATATTGTCAGATAAATTTCATGATTCACCAAATAAAATTAAGTGTGACATGAGATACATTGACTTTTTGGCGGTACGAAGTTCGCCGGGTAAGCAGTTTCATATATATGTTACTTCTATTGTATGTCGCAATAATTGTGATTAATGTCAATTTTATTGTATGATGACGACTGTAAAACAAACTCAGTTATGTACCCACATGCAAAAAGCATAGTGAGCTTTTAGAAAATCTTGATTAGGTGGTTGATTTCTTGTCATATTTAAAGTGATATTTTTCATTACTTTGTTTTTATGAAGTAGCCTATGGAAATCATACTAGTTAGGACTAGGACTCATGTGTACTCTGAAAATGAATGTGCTGTGACAATTATTGTCAATTGAAGAGCTCGCTTGAATACTGCATACTTTGGAGTGATTCAGTTTCAATGCACTTGTATAAATTAGCACTCCACTTCAATTGCTATATACAACACATAGTAATTAGAGCGACTATACTACTGCTTCATTGGGTTCATCCTCCCCCTTTCGGAAGTCAAAACTCAAGTTTGTCAGTTTTGAACAGTAGATTATATAGTTATTCTTCAATCAGTAGCCTACATGGATTTTGATATTTCATAACATTTATTATTTAGCGTATGGCAGATACACAACAAATATATAGCTCATGAGTCTCATATGCCTACATATACACTGTATATTTCCAAATTCTTTGAGATGTTGTGTAGTTTTCGGTCAGGAGAACATAAGTTTGTCTGACGGCCATTATTTGCTAGTCCATTTAGCGTTACCCAATGTGTACTATGGAGGTACTATGTACCATGGAGGCTAACTAGCGTTACAAATAATTAAGTAAAATCATAAAATGAATTTTACTTAGCATGCGTTTCAACAAAGCATTCATAAACCATGCAAACTTGAACAGAAAAAAAACTGGATGTAAAAAACCGTGACTAAAAGTCTATAATAATTAATCATTAACTGAAACCACATCCATCTCTAGCTGGATGCCTCAGCCTAGGGAAAGTGGCAACGTCACATAAGTAGGTTCAGTCTACTGGTAAGTCCAACTTGAAAAAACAGTGAATAGAAACAGGAAATTCTTGAAGATAGTTTGAATTACATTGAGCTATGCATTGCATTTGCTACATCTGATGCATGCTGCATCTGAAGCACGGTGCCCACAGTAGTAGCTTTCACTAGCAGCCAAGGGATCGCGGAATTAGAAATGTCATGTACAATTGAGATCCAGAAATTTCCATCTCCACGTTCCCACAGAAACTAGTGGAAGCTACTATTGTTCCTGTATGCAGACTGCTTGACAGCAGATTTTCAAATTTAAATTTATTTTATCAATTTGAAAACAATACAATAGATGAATACAATGTATAAATTATAAATGATAGATAAGTAAAAAATACACACTGAGATTCCAATCAACACATAGATTCTTGAACTTAAAATAACATGTTCACAATCTGGCCTAAGTTTTCAATTCTAAACCTACTTTTACATGTTGGAGCATGTTGGGCATGTCATAGCTAGAGATGGCTGTGAAACTTACTCAACTGAAACTGAAATGAATTATTGTATAACATTGAAAGTAAGAGAGACAAAAACCAGATGAAATGAGAAAAATCGACTGAGACTCACCTCCTCAACCTCTCTGGTGAACTTGATCGGCCTGAGTCTGTAGAGCAGCACACACACATGTATGAAGTTGATGGCAACAAAGTTTGCATTCCACAGAAAAGCGTCAAACGAGCACAACACAGTCCAACCCCACAGTGCGAAGAAAGCACATCCCACCAGCAGTGTACACCTCAGGTAGAGGATACCATACAATCCATTGGGCGCCAGGTATGACAGAAAGAAGAACGTGTTAGCCAACTGGAAGTAGACGTGGTTCACCTGGGTCCATTGGGTGCAGTAGGGTATGCCAGCGCCCAGAACAGCGGTCAAAAACGGGGTTCTGTTGGCGAAAATGCCGGCGAGGTCTTCAGCGGTGACGTCATTGCCCGGTCCAACTGAATCCGGCCCGGAGGACATAACGCCCGAGCCACCTGTTGCTGCTGCTGAGTAGCCGTCGCCGCTTGCATTGTAGTCGCCCGTTGCAAAGTGCTGAGTCATCACTGGCTGACTCAGCAAACTGGTGACAACAGATGGAGAGTTGTGGCTGGGGATGATTGTGCTGCAGTAGATGGCATCTCAGAATCACACAATTTAGACAGTTCTAACTCTGGAATTGCAGTTGAGAGATTTCTAATTTTTCAACTACTTCAACTTATATTAGCTTGCTCAGCTTTATTCATTCATTATTTTCAAAATAGAGGACTGACCGGGAGAGAAAAACTAAGCCTTGATTTCAGGATTGTAGTGAAATGGATAACATCTCAGGATTCAACACATTAATCAGTTTCTCACTTTCAGAATGATGTTTGAATAGCAAAGACTCAGAATTGAGTTCTATCTCAGATGTTTTGTAGAAAGCTGGATTGTAGTGCTACACTGCAGTATGTTGAATTTCCAGATCTCAAATTATTATTATCTCGAATTTCAAGATTTCATTGGTGTGTCTTCCTCTCAGAACTGCAGTTAAAAAGCTCCTTATCAACAGTACTTGCTCTTTCTAGCCGCACTTGAGGATGAGATTAGCTTTGCCTCAATTAGCGAGCATTTACAATATTGATCAACTTGTGGCTGAAGATTGTTGTTGTTTAGTTGAGAAGAATGTATCACAGGTATCCAATTTCACAATTTTTTCCTGGTGAGGTGGTATTCAAAGAACTAGTTGAAGATTCTGTCAAAATGAATGCGAGAGTTTTCTTTCATATGATAATCTGTTTCCTTGAATATTGTTCAAATTATGCACCACTTAATCTTGTTTTAACACACTTGAGCTGTTTTCACTACCTTCGAATCCTTAGGTTTTATGACATGAATTGCACAATTTTGTTTTTGGGATAAATCTGACTTGATCAAATTGTCTTTCTAGTTCTGATGATTATAATATGCATTCTAGTCTGATTAGGCTATTAACAATTAGTTTTGAAAGAATAGATTGTATCATTGAAAATGGTCTGGAATGATAGAATAAAAATTGATGGAACTAAATTAAATAAATCATATCTGTATCTATTAAAATAATGTGCAGTTGATGAAAATGAGTATTGAGGGTTTTTATTTAAATTTTTAGATTTGTGATTCACAAAAAATGTTATTTCATGGAAATACCAAGAGAAAAGTGATAAAAATATAACTTTTCATCGATAAATATATTAAGAATAAATTCCAAGGTAATGATAAAATGTTAATATACTTTTTCCATCATTCTATCTTTTGTTTGCAGATGAATATTAATGTAAATTTATGTATTAGATAAATTAATCTTATGGGTGGAAATTTTAGAATAGGGAAACTTATGGAATGGATTTATAAGACTACAGTGATGAGTAAATATGTACTGGTTATTTTGGTTAATTTACTGATGATTGGTGTTTAAATAGTCAATATTTGTTTGTAGATAAATCAATGTAGGCCTATCACAATCTTATGTGTGGAAATTTTAGAATAGGGGAACTAATGGATTGGATTTAAAAGAGTAGCCTACTGTGATGAGTAAGTACTGTACTGTACTGGCTATTGGGTTTATCATTAGTAAGGCGTTTAAATAGTCAATATTTGTTGGGAAAATATTAGGTGATGCTCTATTGATTATTGTAATTAACGCGATAATTGTCACAAATGATTATTTTCCTAATGCTGGTCGATGAGTCTATCTATTTTGTTATTATGGTCATACTTCTCAAACACTTATTAGTTGTTTATTTTCCTTTATAATTAATTTATTTATCAACTCTCTATTTTTTTGAAGTGTCAATAAATCTTAGGTCCAAACTTGCCATTGAAATTTATTTTCTGGTATTTTCATTTTCTAGTTAATTACAGTTCTAAACATTTTCATAAATATTGTTATTTTTATTAAATCAATATAACTTATAGTTCTTTATCGCTTTTTTCAATGATTGATAGTGTGAAAAATTATATTTCCTAAGCAACTTTTGGGCTAATCAAATCTAATTACTTTTTTTAATTTTTTCTGATTATCTATTTATATTTTTTTAATTTTATCCACTTGTAGAGATGATTATTTCTTGTTTTATTCTTATTGAATGTAATTGAACATTTTTCTCCAAAAAGTGAGAACATTGATTCAAAGATGTATTTAATTTATTAATTCATTATTATATTCATTTTGGTTCACAATAGTCTATCAAATCTCTATTATAACCAAAACTAAATTTTGTTTATTCACTGCAATAGGGTACTGCTTAAACTGTATATTTATTTTTTGTTTATTCAACTATTTTTTACATAATGCTTATAATTGCAATAAAATTAATAAATTTTATTCATCATAATTTTACTATCAACCCTGTATGTTTTTTATATAAAAATTTAATACAGTTTTTTTGTTCAATAGCCGTCATTTGAATCAAATTATATTATAAAAAATTGAGGAGAAAAAAACACAAGATTATGTAGGTACCAAAAAAAATGTGGGTGATAAAATTGCACGAATATTAATATTAAATTTTTCAACTCACAAACTGTTAGGAAAATAAGGGAAGCACTGTATATCACTTTTAATTTACACTAATTCGCGAGCCGCGGTAATCAACTAATGGAAATATGTTTAAACACAAGTTAATGCAAATAATGCTATTCACCACCGCACTATGTATTGAACCACTCTGGTTCACACACTACCTAGCGGCTATGAAATGCATCACAATCTGAGCTTTCAGCTGCTAGGTTGGCCACAACACTGCACCAAAAATATCGTACGTATCTTGAACTATTCATTTTTCATAATGTATTATATAAAAACACTGTTTATTTATCAGTCTCCTATATTGAATAAATCATTTAATCCAGCTATGCTTCCGGACATGAAATATAAAATTTCGGACACGTTGGCTTCCCCGATTTGAAAATCATTTATTATCATACGATCTAATTCATAACTGTTTATCACTTATCAGATCAAATTCCTTTTAAATTCTCACAAAATAACTAAAAATATATATTAAACACAAATAAGGCTGGTTTCAATCTACATAAGTAACAAAATGTATGACTTGAGATATAAATAAATTTAAACTTGCCGCCATTCTTTCCGCCATTTTGCAAGTAGAAATCATCTGTTTTCAAGTTGTCAGTTGTCATTTTTGCGGTTACGTGTTGACGTAATGATCTAACTCCTCCCTAATTCAAAAATGCATATTTGTTGGTAGTTTTTTAATAGTTTTTGTATTGAATATTAAAGTTTCAAGTGAGTAATATTGAACACAATCATTGATAGTGCTTCGTATTGTTATTCCGACTTGTATTTCTGTCAATCTTTCTCATAACCTCATTTTTTTGTAGCTATGTTGATTGATGTGTTTTTTATCTTTATTATTTTGTGTTATTACGGAGTTCTACTGATACCTATAATAATCAATTTCATATTTTATCTAATTAACTGTAAAGTGTATCGTATTATCATTCTTGACTCAATCTACAAGTTCATTTGGTTAACTGGTTTTATAACCTCTTATCTTTGCAGCTTGGCTATTGTCTCATTTTTTTTCTACATTCTTGCTATCAAGATTGAAATCCTCTTTTTTGAACAATAACTTTTTTGCCCAAGTATCTAATTGAATAAGTGAATTGAGTGAATCCTATTGCGGTCTCCTGCTGAGATAGACGCCTATTAGGTTACTTTCTGGGTGTTGACTTGTAGGTATATCTAAATTACAAAAGAACGAACATATTATGCATCCAAATAATTAGCGTGATATCCATTTCATACTTTCATCTTTCATTTAATTTATAGCAATAACCCATATATTCTAAATAATCAGCGCAATAACTCATACATTTCATATTTTGTTGTTCTCGCATTTTATTTATGGTAATATAATAATCAATAGAAATCAAAACTGGGTTTTTGATAACATAACCTGATTAGTATAGTATCATAATATTACTGCTAAAACTACAACTTTTCATAGCGTATTATAGAACCAGGGGCCTGTTTCATAAAAGTTACAAGTCCTGTAATACAGGAGAATCACCATTCCAATTACATGCTCAATATAGCCGATAAAATCAGCTGTTCCTGTATTACAGGACTTCTAAGTTTTTATGAAACAGGCCCCTGGCCCCTTAGAAGTCCTGTAATACAGGAACAGCTTATTTTATCGGCTATATTGAGCATGCAATTGGAATGGTGATTCTCTTGTATTACGTGACTTATACGTTTTATGAAACAGGGCTCAGGCAATAATATCTAGTACAGTAATATGGGCTACTGGCTAGTACTATGTTTGCATTTGTTAAAGTGTTCTGACAATAAATGAATCTTGAATCTATAATTGAATCTATGAATATCACACAATACCCAGATTATATTTGTGTGTAGATATTAGTAATATAAACAATAATAATATTTTCCAGGTAGATTTATCAAGTGAATCTGGTGTTGAAAATAGCTGAGAAATGTGGAAAGCTACCGCTGGAACTCAACTGGAAGTTCTGCCAGATGGAACCGATGACTGGGACACCGATCCAGACTTTGTAAACGATGTTTCCGAGCAAGAACAAAGATGGGGCTCAAAAACAATCGAAGGTTCTGGAAGGACTGCTGGTACAATCGAGTAAGTAGGCCTACCTTGATCCTTACTTTTAGATATGTTTGAAGTTAGTACATTCAAGAATATAACAGTAAGAATTACAGTAAGACAGCAGGCTGTAATACCAGTAAAACACCAATATTAGTATTAGTAGTGTCCCGAGTAAGTGTATGATCACATTGGTTGCGGTTATGTGCATGTCAGATCATGCATGAGTACGGTGACCATAATATTCCAAGTCAAAATCGGGACAAGTTAACTTCCGGGGTGGTTGACAATTTTTTTAATGTTATAGCAAAAAGCCAATTTTCAGCATAGTTTCAAATGAAAGAAAGAGCAAGGATCACGGCTCATGCAGCATGAACCGAAAAGCAAAATCTGGAAAAAGTCATTAAAACACATGTTACTTCTCTGCAGACTAGCTGCAACCAGCAAGTGCAAGCGTTAAGTGTGAGTCTTTCCATTGCTGTTTCCAGATTTTGTTTCTCATCTGTGCTTGCTCATTCATGAACAAGCATGCACTTGCACATACGCATTCAATGTGATCATACCCTTAGAACCAGACGGACACTAAAACCTGGTGTTTGAAACCCTAAAGCCGTATTCCCACATAAATCAGAATCAGAGACCGTGTCCAGTACAGTGAGAAAATTATTCCCATACGTTCTAATTGGGACTATTCATACCTGCTCGGCTGGGCTGCATGGAAATAGTCCCATTAGAACTCTCAAGAATGTTTTTATCACAATACCGACCACTGACTCTAACACTGATGTGTGGGACTCCACCTTTAAGCTACTAATCCCTTCAGCTGCTACTAAGACCGGCCTAAAGACAGACAAGTTGAGTCATCAGCCAAAGGGTTTGAAAAACATTTAAGCCTACTGAGGTTTAGGTTTTAGTATCATCGATTCTTTTTTTGTAAATTTTTTCTTCGCTTCAAGTTTATGATTTTCAACTCGATTTCTGGTCCACAACTATTTTTTGTGCTGTGTCTATTTCAGTATAGATTGTTCTAAAAATAAAATTTATTCTAATGCTATTTTTTTGTATTGTATAGTATGACCCAGCTGAGAGAAGAAGTAGCCAAGGCTGATGCGGTTCAAAAGCAGAAGCAGATGGAAGAAGGCCCTAAAGCGGCGTTTGGATATGGAGGGAAGTTTGGCGTCGAGAAAGACAGGTAGAAAACCAAGCACAGTTAGATTCATTCTAAAGTGTCATTACTCCTTATAGAAGTAACGTCAATACTCCCATTCTGCCAATAATGACAGTTTGAAGTATCTTTGATACTTCCTATAACTTTGGAAGTAACTAAGTTTTACTTTCTTTAAAGAAACGTATATACTTCCCATTCAACGAATACTGACGTTAATTCAATGGATGTTTGAAGTAAATCTCAGCTGATTTTCTTGTTATTGAAATTAATAATTAGTTTTATCTATTGGATCTGCACTATTTTCTGAAATTTTGGAAAAATTCTCCATACTTTTATTCAGTTGCCCCAGATCATAGAACTTATAACAAATTAAAGTACAGTACCGTATTTCCAAAAATCAGTAAGGAACTTTCTGTAGTATAGCGAAGGTGATGATGTGGTAACAAATGAAATGTTATGTTGGAAATGTTTTGTCGTGAACATTTATTTATGTTCTTGTAGATATTCATATTGATTAAATGATTGAAAAGCCTGATCTCGTGTCAACGTATTCAGTTTATTCATTTACATTAACCAATGCACAAATCAACTACATGATTAGAAAAGGACCCAACAGGCCTAGCCCAAAACTGTTCCCGTTCCGAATTTTGATAGTAGTAAGCCAATGTCTAAAAGGTAGGTTATGTTACTTCACTTTGAATCAAATTCCGAGTCCAGAAATATACCAACCAAAATTTAGTATACTGAGTATATTTAGTTTACTGAATAAACTTAGCAGTTCGCTAGAGATTAGTAATGGTTAAACAACCGAAACGATTTTTTAAATAAATGAGTTGTGACGATTGTAAGTACCGTAGCTTTGAAGAAATTTGAGATATTGTAAAAAAATCTACTTTATTATTTGTAAATCTAGTAATAAAGTGTATTTTTTTGGCAATATATTGGGTCTCTTCAATAATGGAAAAGTTACAACAACATCAATATTCACTCTACATACAGTAGTTTTATTAAACAATATTAAATCAAGGACCTGTTGAGCTTTAACAGTGAATAAATTAATGGTTGTCCTCTTGAAGATTCAAAGATTAAAACAACCATCACCATTGAGTCTCTATAATATGTGAATATTTCCTATTTTTGTGATAATAATGTGAAATAGTTCTTCTATGTTTGTTTTTGAAGCATCTAAATTTAAAAATCTACTCTGTGAAAATAATTGAGGACTGAAAAATTTGTGAAGTAAACAACTACAAGACTTAACCCATTTCGGACTATGTGTAACCTTATCTAAATTTTGGAAAGTAATAGCACAAGGTTACCTTTTTTTCTCTCCCTACCATTTAGATAATGCACAATTATCTAGCAATTCCTAGTCAATCAACTGAATTAATGTATATCCAATGTTGAACAACTCTTCTTATTAGATTCATTTTAGTAACTCTTTCTATTCATTTCATTCTTGAATAAATAATTATTCTTATTATAATTATTAGACTGTATTAACAATCAAAATTTGGCAGAAAAGCAGCTTTTTTAGTTTCAAATCAAATCATCATTTATTTTCATGAAACATGCAATATGTTGAGGCAATCATCATTATTCATTAATAAAATTAATTACAAAGTTGAAGAAAACTTAACTATCACAATCAAACACTACACCTACTGCACAAAACAATTTACACATAATTAAAATAACTTTTGATTAATAAGCAATAAATATGGTACAGTATTACAACACAATAATAATAATGGTATTATACAACAAATGTTATTACAAACAGGTAACATCTAAATGTATGTGTGTTGTTCTGGCAAGTGGCAAAAGAAATTAGAACAATATTTACACTTATGAAGTCTATAAAAAATTCATTAACCAAATACAGGCATCTTTCTACAAGAACTTATTTTATGTAAGATTTGAAACGTTTGATGTCCATGAGTCTCACCTCTAGAGAAAGTTCATTAAAAAATTTACTCCTACTGATTCTCTCCCAATCCTTGATATGATTTTGAGCTTGTGTAAATAAATGAAATAACTAATTCTTGGAAATAATTCATGGAATTAAATAGAAATAATACACTAATTCGTGAGCATGTTTAAGGCACAACTGACACTACCTCGACTCAAATTGTACGACTCCAGTCGATGATACTCCAGTCTCTCGACCTTACGACTTTCCTGCACATTGTCAGTAGGCCTACTTCAGTTCCATGCTACTCCATTTCTAACCTTACTTTATCAAAGATATGAGATTCAATTCGTCACTTCTGCGCATGCAACACATTTTATGATAATTATTATGAATATATTGTCTTATCTAATTCTTATTATTTGTCTCATCTAAAATGATAAAACATCACTTTCATGAAACATAACCTCACTTTCATTAAAAATGTACGGTACTATGCAACTCAAGTCGAGCCGACGCTCGACTAAGTCTCACAGTCGTGAGGTCGCGGAGATTAGAGTGGACTGGTCTGAGAGTCACCATTTGAAAACACATGCTGCGTCGAGAAGAGACTAGAGTCACAGTCTCTTCTCGACTTGAGTCGGGTAAGTGAGAGTTGAGCCTAACGATACACTGTATGCCAGTATTTAGCCAAGTATTTGATATGGATTTTTTCAGTATTCAATATGAATTTTTATTGAGTATTTAATATGCTTTTTTTAGAATGGATAAAGCGGCAGTGGGTCACGATTATGTGGCAAAACTTGAAAAACACGAGTCACAAAAAGACTACAGCACTGGTTTCGGAGGAAAGTATGGAGTCCAGAGTGACAGAATAGATAAAGTAAATATAATATAAATGTTTTTTAAATGTTGTTTAAAAATAAATGTTTTTTCAAGTTACAATCTTCTTAGATATAGTTGAAATCAACGCCTCTTTAATTTCGACAACAATGCATTCCTAGAACTAATTCAGGTCAAAGCAGTCTGGAATAATTTACAGTACTTGAAATAAATGGAAACTTTTATCTAATTCCAACCTTATCTTTAGAAGAAGAGAGTAATAATAGTTGAAGTAATGATAACTATAGTGAGGTCCACGTTATAATGGCAGTGGAGAAATATAGGAGAACAACTTTGCCGATCCTCTGGCTTGTCATTGCCTTCTATAGACGGTAGCTGATACAGATTTATTGATGTAATATTAACTGTTCATTCTCGTTTTAAATAATTATATTT
Source organism: Nilaparvata lugens (assembly GCF_014356525.2). Classification (NCBI taxonomy): domain Eukaryota; kingdom Metazoa; phylum Arthropoda; class Insecta; order Hemiptera; family Delphacidae; genus Nilaparvata; species Nilaparvata lugens. Next base: position 6,416,454 of record NC_052510.1, on the reverse strand, counting down.
TATTAAGCAAGAAATTATATTTTTTTCAATAATTTCACAATTAAGATGAAATATTTTGCTATTGATTATTAATTCTACATTGTTAAAAGAGATCTGGCAACATAGCAAAGTGAGAATGAGATAGCGCTATCAGCTTTGTTGAATGATAGACAAGGATAGCAATACCATTGCTAATCAAACACTGCCATTACAACGTGGACCTCACTATAGGACTGTATTTATAGATCGCCCACTTGGCTTCCGGTGATTTGTTTATAAACAATATAAGCTTTTTACGTCAGTTTGTAAGCATTGTAAAAAGATTATGATTTCTTGATCGATTTCGAACTGCGTTGTGTTTACACACAATTTTGTCACTTTGCATTCAAAAACTTTACTCGTACAATAATTCTTTCAAGTTTCATTTTTATGAAAGAACTTTACTTTCATTACTCATAATTCTCTTTCAGTTTTAATGTTTCTATTAGTTTTTTATATACAATGTAAGTTTTCATTCATAGCGCTATCAATATCTAGATAGGCTCTTTGGATCGTAAATTAGAATGTGATTCAAAAATATGAAAGTGACACATACGCTTCATCTGGACTGTTGTCAAATTAGAATTGGAACAGTTTTGGACTTTAGCCTGCGGTACTTTTCTGAAAGTTTTGTTATTATTAATTATCACATAAATTAATAAATATTATTTGCTCTGCTTATTTATTTACAAAGGCAACTTTCTAGAAGTATTTCAAGCTCAGGTGATGCATTATAATAGAAACATTTTCATTCATGATGATTTTATGAATAGAAAGAAAAGATGAAGGTTATATGTACTTTGCGTCACGTTTTCAAAAATTTACAATTCAAAACAAAACAGGAAGCAAATTTTCAATTTTAAAAATAGTCACTCTGAATGTCCAAAATTAGCATAATCAAAAAACTATTTAAAAAGTTCACAATTCTAAATCAACGTTAAAATGTTAAATTATCATTTTCTGTTTTTTTCTATTGTAATTTTCAATATGTTGATAGCTTCAATCCTTATTTCTTAATTAATAATACTTGTTTCCATTCCATTTGCTTTAATTCTTAAAATGTATGAATTCAGGGCTACTTTCTTGTATTGTGTCATGTGTGACATTTTCATAATTTTGATCGAAAATGTCAACATTTCTTTTCTAATTCCAATTCATCTATAATTGTCTATGTTTTCACAGTTTCTTTGCGACGTGTGTTAATGTTGTAATAACATTGTGTTAATGTGATTCTAATTGATTTGTAGTCTGCCGTGACGTGGGAGCACAAAGAGGCACCTCAGAAGCACGCCTCGCAGAAAGACTACAGTTCTGGGTTTGGCGGCAAATTCGGAATCCAGGCAGATCGCCAGGATAAGTCAGCTGTTGGCTGGGATCACGTTGAGAAACTTGACAAGCATGAGTCACAAAAAGGTATTTTCAAAATCATTCAACTATTGTGAACACATAAGCCAGTTATACCACTAACTCCGTAAACAAAGCCATAGTGCATTCTGGTGATATCAGCACAGGTAGGGCTCCTACACCTTAGACCAGTTATAGAATAGACACGCTGGGAAGTCTAGCCTCTGAAGCCAACATCTACTGCCATATCTATAAATCGTGACGTTATCATCTGATAGAAAACTTTCAGATTGTGTCTATTTCAGAAGGATGTAAATTATTATTCATTAAAATGGTAAACTCCAGCTGCGCTCCCGCTAAAATAGACACAATCTGCTATGGAAAACAATGTAAACAAACTCTACAGAAAAGTTTTTCATCTGATGCTGACGTCACGATTTGGAGATATGGCAGTAGATGTTGGCTTCATCGACTTTCAGTATGAATATACAATAGGCCGTGTCTATTCTATAACTGGTCTAAGTCCCATACCAATAAAAATTTGTTGATTTTAGCTGATCTATATCAGCTAGTGTTTTTATTGGTGTAGGAGCCCTACTGTTCTGACGTCACCAGAATGCACTATGGCTTTGTTTACGGAGGTAGTGGTTATACAAACATCGATTTTTGGACGGACGTTTTTTTGCCGTCCTTATAAATTGTATTAGATAAAACAGATGATGTTTGTCAAGCTCCGTTCAATCTAATAGAATTTATAAGGACGGCAAAATATCGTACGGTACGTCCAAAACATCGATGTTTGTACGATTTTTTTGCCGTCCTTATGAATTCTACCAGATTGAATGGAACTTGACAAACGCATGATCACATCATGTCATGTACAATCAAATAAAACATGTTCAATTATGTTTCATCATGTTTGTCTTGTTCAATCTAATAAAATTCATAAGGATGGCAAAATATCGTACGCCCAAAAATCGACGTGTGTGTAACTAGAGTGGGAAACAAGGAATGTAGAATAGGAAAGATTCTAGATTCCTTGGTGTGAAGGGTTGCTTGCTTTGTTCAAATTGGCTGCCGCCATATTATTAGTACCCACTTTAGTCAAATAAGTTGTTCAGAAAACTGAGAGATTGTGCTTTTACGAAGCAAGAGTCATCCGATAAATTGTGCTTTTACCTAGCAAGAGTCATCTGATAGATTGTGCTTTTATCTAGCAAGAGTCATCTTGCTAAGCTTTAGTTGTGTTCCTTGTTACTGTTTTAGGCTAGGCGCACACCAGTTAGTCAAGATAGGACATGATCAGACACGTTAAGTCACAATACTTCATATTATTGCTTATGACGCAACTTAAACTGATTAGTCATTGTAATTAGACATGTGAACAATGTGAAGTATTGTGACTAAACGTGTCTGATTCCTTGTCTTGTCTTGACTAACTGGTTTGCACCTAATATAGTATTCTCTCAACACCCCGAGTGTCCTCATACTTGAGAGTGACAAAATGTCATTTTGAAAACAATCTTTTCATTTAGTAGATTTTGAGTTAGATCTCAACCAATAATACAGAAAAATTGGTTATACAAGGACCAGGTTTATTCTGGTCCGCAGTAATCAAGTATCGCTGTTAGTCTTTTTTGGCCTCATTCAAAGTATATATGATTTTTTAGTTTTTTTTTCAATATATTAATTTTTCTTCGATATATTCTGGCTTTTTTTATTATTTTTTATCCGGTATTTTCTATGCATCTTTCTGCCTGAACTTTGCAATATATGTGTGCTTTGCTGTATTTAATGTTTGCCATTTTTGTTCAGTTGCATTCTATTGCATTTTGGCTTAATCGAGCTTTTTATGTATAAATGATTGAATTCATTTTCTTAATTTCATTGTTCTATACACAATTTTATGTTTGAATTTTTTTACTGAACTCTTACATTTATGTATTCATTTTTTGTCAAATTTGTTGCATTAGGCTACCTACTTTTAGAAACAATATGAGACACCAAAGTCTCCAATGTTTATACATATACACTACGTATGGCCATTCTAAATGATGGACCAATTTTAAAAACTTGGTATTTATTAAAGTAAAAATGCAAAATGGAAAATCTATGTACCAATGGGGAGAAAACGTTTCAAAGTTTTTTTAATACCTTACAAGTGTTGAGTAACACTCAACACTCAAGCCTCCGGCTGCTGCACGGCAAACATCTACGCGGTAGCCAAACTCGTCCCACATGCGAGGGTGTTATTGGGTGCACGGCAGCAGTGATACGGTTCCGCAGATTGTGCAACAGCCGGAGGCCACATTGAACACTTGTAAGGTATTAAAAAATACGTTGAAACTTTCTCTTTCCATTGAACATATTGTCCATTTTTACTTTAATAAATACCAAGTTTTGAAAATGAGTCCATCATTTAGAATAAATTTGTATTTTTGCATTTGTTGCCTGAACAGTGTATTTTATGTGTATATTTTGTACTTTTTATGTGCATATATGTTTTGTAAACTATGCTATTGCACTGCTGAATATTCTGTACGCATGAATATATATATCGTAAGCAACTGAGTTGACCAGCTAGTTTTGATTTTGGTCAAATAAGACTTCTGTATAATCGAAAACAGCTTCAAAAACTTTCAGTTCTATTTATTTTCTTCATGCTCGATAAGGCTGGTCACTAACGGTAGGTCGACATGCATGATGAACATATATGCTTGTTTTGTCATCAGCGAGAGGCTTCTAACATGAAATAAACTAACAATAAATGAACCACTGGGAAATTACAAAATTATAATATTAAAAAAAAATAATTAAGAACCACTGAGAAATTTCAAATTATAATATTTAAAAAAATAATTCAAATAAAATGAAAATCTAAGTACCATTTTTAAAATTATTTCGTCACATGCTTCGGCTATATAAACATGTCGTGAAGAATAAATTTTGAAAAGGGTACTTAGATTTTCATTTATATTTAAAAATAGCCCTAAAGAAAAAAGACAAATATAATTTAACTTCAAATAGAGCAGCAAAGAAAAATGAACAACAGAAAATCTGAGATACAAGAACCTGAAAAAATCTCTTCGAATCCTTTCGATCAAATGACACAACAATGTATGACGACATATGTATCATGCATGTCTTACCGTTAGTGGCCAGTCTAGTAACCATTAGTAGTGATTCTGCCTAGCAGCATCATTCTTTGTGTTAAAATGATATTGACTTTGATAAGGGTATGATCACATTGAATGCTATATGTGCAAATGCAAGATTGGTTATGCATGACCAAACAACGTGCAGATGAGAAACAAAATGTGGGAAGAGCAATAAGAACATTCACACTGAACGCGTGCACTTGCTGGTTGCGCACAGTGTGAGCAGCTACATGCAAGTCACAACATGTTGTGGGAATCTACTGATTGCGCCCAGCGGCCATGATGTGTTAGGCCACTCACATATTGAACGTAACAAAGTGAACGTCCGTGACGTCATCACGAGTAACGTTATTTCGCTCTCACTAGCAGCTAACTTCTTTGACTGAAGGAGCGAAATTCAAATTCACTCCAGTATCCTAAAGATGCATCAAGCAAAATACTACTGTATTATGACAACATATTAGCCTAGTTAATGATGTACATTTTTATCCTATAATTCCATTCTAATTGATAATAGAAGATTGGGCTAGAGCTATGTTTGAACGATAATTATTAATCATTAAATAAGATACAGTAGTCTTGAATGAATGATAAATGACAAATTGGTTCGAGCAAGCATCGTCTCAATCATTCATTCTAATGTTGACTTTTAATTTCTAATAGTGATACATTTTATAAGAAATAATAAAGGTTGATATCTATTAATAGTGTTATAAATAGAGAGCTTTAGACTATTATAGTTTATCCTAAGATCTGAGAAAATTGCACTGCAAAGCAAATCTAAACCCTAATAGTGAAATAATAATTGCCCACATAGGCCTGATGGGCCTGTTCGTGGGTCAATGAGTTCAGAACTGTATATTATTTATTATTCTACTGATAGTATTATATGTTATTTAATAATAAAGACACACACACACACACACACACACACACACACACACACACACACACACACACACACACCCAGACACGTTGAATACGGAGCAATCGCAATGGCATGGGATATATCCATGAGAAAAGGGTCTACACTTGACAGTCTGTTGACAAAGAGAGAAAGGGGGAAAGAAAGAGGAAATTAGGTAGGCCAATTTAGTGTTGGTAGGCAGATTGTAGCAGCCGCTCACATTGATCTACATCCATAGTCTTCAGCCAGTTTGAGACGATTTTTTTGTATTTGGATATTTTATATATGCCAGGCTGACTAATTTCATGAGGAATATTATTCATAATGGTGTGACACAGAAATGATATATTCCTGTCGCAAACTGAGCGTAAGTTACGCGGGAGACCCGAGTGATGAAATCGCGCATGCCTAGTAAAATGAGGGTGATTGGACTCTGAATTGAAGTGTATTTTATTCTTAAACATGTACAAAAGAACTGCCTTGATGAAGAGTTGCCTAATTCTGAAAACATCAAAAGTCAGGAACAACTGATCAGATGGAAATCTTCTGCAAAGGCCAAGGCCAGCTTTTATAATTGTTTTCTGGGTGACTGATAATTCATCTAGTAAGGTTTTGGGCGCACCTCCCCATAAAACAATACCATAGGACAAGACAGACTGGACATATGCAAAATAAACGGTTCTCAGGTGATTTATACTTAAGATTCCCCTCAGCTGGCTGAACACATAAATCATCTTCCTCAACCTACTATTGAGATATCTAACATGAGTGCTCCATGTCAGTCGACTATCTATGCATATACCTAGGTATTTGTAATCATACACGGTTTCTATCACATCACAGCTGCAATCGTCACACCAATCAGCACCGCATGTATGAACCCTCAGTTTAATGTTGGTAGGAGGAGCACGGCTGTCACGTAGAAAAATAGGCAAACATTTGGTCTTTTTAGTGTTCATACTGAGTATATTTGTATTGAACCAACTTTTCAATTGCCTCAGCTCACTTGAAGCGATTCTGTAGACATGCTCCCAGCTGTCCCCCTCAAAATAGATTGCGGTGTCGTCAGCAAAAAGCATCATTTTCCCAGACATATTTTCCTGAATGATATTATTGATGTAAACCAGGAATAGAATCGGACCAAGGGTGCTACCTTGGACCACACCATATCTAATGTCTTGTACGTTGCTTTCTACTTCTCCAATGGATACCAATTGGCGGCGGTTCGACAGAAAACTTTTTACCCAATCATGTGCTACACCAGTAATTCCTATGGCCGTTAGTTTATTTATCAGCAAATCATGATCAATAGAGTCAAATGCCTTTGCCAGGTCAATAAATAGTAATAGGATATATTTGTTATTATTTATGCCCTGTCTCAAATAATCACTGAGCTGGAAGAAACAGTTGGAAGAGTTGCGGTCATCCCTAAACCCAAATTGGTTATCTATTAGTATGTTATTATTCTTCAGATATTTGATGAATTGCTTCTTGAAACATTTTTCAATAACCTTAGAAATGAAGCTGAGAAGGCTGATTGGTCTGAAATTATTCAAATCGTCTTTGGCACCAGATTTATAGAGTGGAATGACTTTTGCTAGCTTGAGAACGTCTGGAAAAGTACCCGTAGTGAAGCTTCTATTAATAATGTGTCGGAGGGGAACTATAATAGAGTTAATATTGTTTTTCAAAAGACTTGCTGGTATACCATCGCAGCCGGGTGAAGAACCACCACGCAGCTCTGTAATGCAATTTTCCACATCCAACTCACTTACTTGTTGCAAGACAAAAACCGAGTTGATTGGCGGGTAGTTCATATGAAGTGGGTTATTATTTTGGTTTTCATTTTTTATAACATTTGCTAGAGCTTCTCCAACTTTAGAAAAAAAATATTGAATTTATTAGTTATGTCAAAGGTGGTAGAACAACTCTCTGTCTGGGGGTTCCGGTTAGCATAATTACCATTTAGAAATTTTTGAATTGGGAATGAGTTATTTTGAGGATTAATACCCGATATCTCATTAATAGTTCTCCAAAATGATATGGGTTTAGTAGCGGATAGTAATTTTTGCCTGTAGTAGCTATTTTTGGTATTTTTTAATGATCTGTTCAAGGTTTTTCTATAGTTATTGTAGTATAATTTTAATTGCAAATTAAATGGTTGTCTGATAACAAGCTTACTCAATTTATTTCTTTTTTTAATGGAGTTAACAAGCGAATCGGTGATCCAGGGTTTTATTTTTTTAGATTTAACGGTTTTTGATTTGTGAGTAGTACAACTATCTTGTACTTCTTTGATTTTTCTAATAAAGGATTCAGTACATTGATTGACGCTATCTATTGTGGTTATATCATCCCAGTTTTGTCGTGAAACAGTCTCTGATAATTTCAAGTAGTCAATGGAAGCATAGAGAGGTGCAGGTCTCATGTTGGGTGAGTAGTTCTTATTTTTAATTAGTATTGATGTCGCATAATGGTCGGTAATGTCAGCACGGAAAACAGCTGGACGGAGGGCCTCCGTATCAACGTGCTTGACAAAAATATGGTCAATGCAGGTCGAAGCGAAGGCCGTCCGCCTTGTAGGAACGTTGATATCACCGGCTATAATCTCGATGGTGTCGTTAAAACTATTTCTCCTATCATCATACCTATCTTCAAGTCCACCGATAAAATTTGACAAGTCCAGGCCCTGACAGCGATAGACACATAAAACTCCAAACTTCTGCCCATCTCTATAGCATTCCAAATCTAAACAATTTACTCCTCCAATATTAATCTCTTTACAGGACGCATTAAGTTCAGATCTTACATAAATCAACACTCCATCATTCTGATTGAATTTAACTGATGTACGGAACTACAGTATTCCTCTAAATGTGTTATGTTCTCATCAAGACTCAACCAGGTTTCTGTCAGTATAACTATATCAATTTGTGTTTAAGGCATTCCAAAAGAATGATAAAATCATCAAAATTTTTCCGATAACTCCTAATATTTAAATGTATAATACTTAAAGCATTCATGCCATTCTCTCTCAAATAGTCAGCATACACACCACATTCATCAAACTCCTCACATCCAACGTGTCTGTAATCACTCAATTCATCTAACACATTCATTCAGTTACTGCCCTTGTTCAAATGGAAGTCGAGATTGAGCCAGTAGACTCCGGCTAGTGGTATGATAATTATATCAATACTAATAATGATAATAGTAAACAAAACTACACAATGTAAATGCAGTGATAATTATAGGAGAATAGCATACATGATAATAATTACCAGTCCAAGAGTTATTCAGTGAAATCAATAAACCCAAACTACGAAAAAATAATTGTTTGAATTATCAAAGAGTAAAAATAAAATGATTTTTTTTTTAAATAATATACAGTGCTTCAAAATCCAGCTCAGAAAAATAATAATAGCGATTGAAAAATGATATCATTCCTTTTCTAGAGAAAATAAAATATTTCCAAGAAAACAATATTCTATGTTCAAATGTTCAGTTCCGAAGATTTGATATTAATTTACTCAAACGTAATCCCAATAGGATAGTTGTAGAAAATTCAAATAAGAGAATAAAAAGATTGAAATAAAAGAGATGAGTTATTATTGATAACATAATAATACTATACTATATACTGGTATTCAATTGTATAATCAGAACATCGTCACAGAAGGTGTATATTTTCTTTGCTCAATTGAATGTGACAATAATCTCTTACTACAGATCAAATAAAATTTTATTTTATCAAATAAAATAAATTTTCTGGATAATCTAAGAATATCAAATGGTATTGTAAATAATTACTAGAGCAAAAATACAGAGCTTCTAAAGTGTTCAGCTCCGTTATTTATTTAATACTCTAAAGTAATCCTGAAAGAGCTCCTAATATTTTTATAGGAAGAAAACGATAGATATAATAACGATGAATAAACATGATAGCATTATGCTAGTATTACTAGTTCAGTGATAGTTAAATAAATTAATAAAAGCGTTGAGCCAAACTCCAAATAAATAAAATAATTTCCTAAATTATATCAAAATGAACAAAAGTAAACTTGAGAAGAGCTCAATATTATTCCATATTATTCTGCTCAAATAACCATTTTTTTCATTTTTTGACTCAAAAATAATCGTTATGGAGAAATTCAGAATGTTAAAAGAAGAAAATAAGTAAAGAAAATATAGATAATAGTGTTGAAAAATAATAGTATTCTTGTTGAAATAAATCCATATCCAACAATAAGCACACTAAAGATGATGATGATGATCTTTCTTTTCCACTAAAATACAATGAATCCAAAACCAAAATTAACCTGACTAATCACCTAGCTAAAAATGAAATATTACAAAGGATAATAATTAAAAAAAAAATCTATGCTCAGTTTATGTTACATATTCAGCTTGTTGGTTTTTTACCCTTATTCAAAAGTTTTTAAGTCCTCATCACTGGCAACCCTCTTTGCTGGTGAGTCCTGGGTTTGACGTATGAGGATTTTTCCATCCTTCACCCACACGAATTTCAATTTGCCCTCCCTCTTTAGAAATCTCGCTTTCCCTAACAACATTTTATTCGCCGTTGTTAAGTGTTCATTTATATAGAAATTACCACGAGGCAGTCTAGCATTCAAGTCCGTGGTCACCAGGTTATTCCTTGTTTTTTTAGCAGCAAGTAACCAGTTCAATTTACATTTACGAGTGGTGAATTTACAGATTATTGGTTCAATCTTACCCTTTGCTGTCGGGACTCGATGTGCAATTGATATATCATCGTCTCTGAATGGAACATTGATGACCGTCGCAATACACTTCAAAATCTCGTACACATTTTCATTAGCTGTGGTTGGAACACCGGAAATTTCCAGATTATCAATGCGCGATCTCTGTTGAAGCTCCTCAATCTCTCTTCGACGCAATTGGTTTTCACGACTCAAGAATTCACACTCTTTTTTTAATTTTATGTTATCAGCTTGCAGTGCTTTAATAGAGTCATCGTTTTTCCTCACTATCGTCGTTAAGGAGACAAGTTCCTCACTAAAGGCCGCAAATTTGGCGTCAATAAATTCCTTCAGAGAGGTAACTATGCGTTGTTCAAGATTCCCCTCATTGGCATCACTTGTTTGCGAAACACAACGATCACACTTCCATGGTTTTTTCTTATCCAGTTTACGAAAGTTTTTCATTGTTTTAATACGCGTGCACGTCGGATGATAAATATTCTCACAAACGGAGCACTCGATACAATCTTTCGAATCTACTTCGATTTCACATTCATCACACTTATTACTCATTTTCAACTGGGTTTGTAATTAAATGGATAGAGTTAAAGAATTCTAGAAGGTTAGTTGAAACGTTGTTATATGCTGTTAATGCCGGAGTCTACTTGGACGGCTATCAAGCTGATAACGGTAGCGATAGAACCATCCGTTCACGACGACTGCTCGAATAGAGTCGAGTCTCTTCTCGACCTGAGTCGCGTGAGTGTGAGTTGAGCCTAAATGTTGATCAGATGCTGATTTCAAAACGGGAATCTCACTATAGTAATAGACAGGCAGAGAGAAGGTTATTTATAAAAAAATCAAATTACAAAATAAATTATGCCTTGTCTAATGACACAAGGATAGCAAGTAAGGCTTAACTCACACTTACGCGACTCAGGTCGAGAAGAGACTCAACTCTAGTCGAGAGCATGTGTTTTCAAATGGTGACAGTCGCGGAGACTAGAATCGACTGGTCTGAGTGTCACTATTTGGAAACACATGCTCTCGACTAGAGTCGAGTCTCTTCTCGACCTGAGTCGCGTGAGTGTGAGTTGAGCCTAAATGTTGATCAGATGCTGATTTCAAAACGGGAATCTCACTATAGTAATAGACAGGCAGAGAGAAGGTTATTTATAAAAAAATCAAATTACAAAATAAATTATGCCTTGTCTAATGACACAAGGATAGCAAGTAAGGCTTAACTCACACTTACGCGACTCAGGTCGAGAAGAGACTCAACTCTAGTCGAGAGCATGTGTTTTCAAATGGTGACAGTCGCGGAGACTAGAATCGACTGGTCTGAGTGTCACTATTTGGAAACACATGCTCTCGACTAGAGTCGAGTCTCTTCTCGACCTGAGTCGCGTAAGTGTGAGTTGAGCCAAAGAGTCAATATGTGCTAATCATCGAAAAGTTGATTGGGTGGTGGAGTTTTGACAAAGCGGTTCAACATACTGTCAGAGCCGGAAATTCCATGTATTCAAAATTCGTCACTAGTCAAGATAAATTGATGTAACACTTCTAGAGTCGAATAGGAAGGAAGATCGTTATAAAGCTGATGGTTATCGAAAAGGATATATAAGAGATAACCTTCGACAGAGAGAGCGGGACAAATAATGTGACTAGGAGTGATGACGTCACTACGTAAACAGTGTACGTGTGTATGGGGGCTATGCATCACTCCCTTTTGACCGCTGGGCGCAATCGGTGTATGTCCGTTTCAATGCCCATTTCAAATTTTGTTTTTTTGCATGATCTGACGTGCAACTGCACATATTCGCATTCAATGTTAAAATTCCAAGACTTCATATGTGTATTTTATATATTTTATGTTGTATAATATTGTTTGATGGAATGCGCATTTGTGTAGACTATAGCCAGGGCTTTGGTGGTAAATTCGGCGTGCAAGCGGACAGACAGGACCAAGCAGCGGTGGGGTGGGACCATTTTGAGGCGCCCCACAAACATCCCTCCCAAAAAGGTGATCGTTTGTTCAGTTGATCGAAATTCAGTTGATGACGGGGTTCAACTATAATAACACACTAACATTGTGATCACATCGTATTTAGAGTATCACTCACTAATTTACTCACATTAGATGTATATGATTTGATTTGTGCAACCAAAATTAATCCATTGGCACTATTCTTGATTCAAATACAGTATTTAATGGGGATTAAAAGTTAACCGACCTTTTTGCAACAGGGTGATAGTGAGGTTCATGTTATATTGGCAGTGGAGAAAGATAGGATTAATTATTCTTGAACATTATTAGAACAAGGTTGCAGAGATAGAAAAGGATAGCGCTCTCTGATTTATCGAATTATAGACAAGGATAGCAACACCATTGTAAATCAAATACTGTCATTATAACGTGGACCTCACTATAGTAACACTCAATGATTCACTCACATTATATGTATAGGAATTTTTATGGCAAATAAATTAAAATCAAAAGTAGTTTTTGATGATGTACTTATTGTATGAATCAATAAAGAGTTCTCTGATGACTGCCACTAATCAACTTTTGTCAGGTTTACGGTAGTTTTTAAATAGAGGCTAACGCACACAACTGCGAATCGCATGACGGTGACAAATAATCAAAATTATTTTTGATTTTTCGAGATTAGTATCAATCCCACACAAAATGATAAGTTTATAAAGGTTAGAGACAAACATAGAAACATAGGTCACATTGAGTCTGATATCCATTCTTATATGCTATTATAAATACAAAATACTTATATGAATTCAATTTTTCAAACATATTTTATGTACTTGCATGCCTCACTTGCATGATTCACAGAGAATGCAAATGATTTTTGATACCTTTAAATAAGAATTTTAAATTGTTTTCCATGTTTTGTGTATAGTTTTAAATGATTTAGAGTTTCTTAGCTATGTTTTGTAGCCTAAAGTTGGATTCCTTGATATCAGTCTTTATGTCCGGTACAGTTGAAATTTTATTCGCATTAGTTCTAATGGGACTATTCCACTAAATCCGTCAAGCGAGTATGAATAGTCCCATTAAAAATGATGGATTTGATGTTTTATTGTACCAGACACTGATACTAATATATGGGAATCCAGCCGAATGCTGTTTCAATTGTACAAATGTTATTTTCCTTAGTATTAGTCAAATCTTTCTTTCTTGTGATATATATATGCTACTTTCCAAGAACGCTCAAAGTGAAAAGTAGCCTACATTCGGCGAGGTTAAAGCCGAATTTCAATTAGTTTGAACGCTCATAAAAAGTTCAAAAACGTCAAAGGAACAAATATTTGAACTTATAAACTTTAATTTTTCACTATAGTGAGGCTCATGTTATAATGGCAGTGAAGAAAGATAGGAGAGAAACGTTGCCGACTCTCTGTCTTGTCAATTGCCATCTATAGACGGTAGCTGAAACAGGTTTATTTATGTAATACTAACGGTTCTCTTCCGTTTAAAATAATAAATTATATTTTATTAAGCAAGAAATAATTATATTTTTCAATAATTTCATAATGAATTTTCATAATTCATATGAAATATTTTGTTAATTAATTATTAATTCTACATTGTTAGAAGACGATCTGGCAACAGAGCAAAGCGAGAAAGAGATGGCGCTATCTGCTTTGTTGAATGATAGACAAGGATAGCAACACTATTGTCAATCGTACACTTCCATTATAATGTGAATCTCACTAGAGATATTTCGGCAACTGAGCTGCCTTTATCAATCTTGAAGACTCAGTATAAGATAGATATATAATTGTCAATAATAATTTCAATAAGTGGTAATGATGCATACAGTGACGTGTGGTCTGGTGCATACAGTATCATATAGACACCATATCAGACATTATATAGAATTGTCAATGAGTGGTAATAATTGAGATTTTCTGATGGTTAGAAAATCAGACTTTTCTGATTCTGAAGCAACAGTAGAGTAGTTTTTTATACAAAAATAGGATCCGAAATGAATCATATTTTCAAATTATCTTTGTAACAGAGATATTAAGCTGTTTTCAAACTTTTTACCAACCCTGTATATTCGTCAATAATAGGTGTTAATGATTGAGATTTCTGATGGTTTATTGCAGATTATGTGGTGGGATTCGGAGGTAAATTTGGAGTGCAGGCTGACCGACAGGACAAATCAGCTGTGGGATGGGATCATGTGGAATCGGTGCCCCGCCATGAAAGTCAGATCGATCACAAGAAGGTCAGTTTTGTCTGAGATAATCTGTTACTGTTCAATAATAAGAAAACAAAGATATCGTCAAATTTCACTATAATATTTATTAAAAACTTTAAAACAGTACCATGTTTTCACGTTTACCAACGCATCATCATTTATTCAAAATCAGTTATAGGCCTACCTCTTCAAATAGATACAGTACCTGGTGATTCAAAAATAACTTTACAACTTTGAAAATTCATATTAATCTTTTTAAACAAGGTACAGAGCTGGTTTTGGTGTTGTTTTACAGGAAAACACTCCAACTTTTGACTCGCGTAGTCCGCCTGGTCGCGCCGTACAAGCGCTAGCGGTAGTTACGTCAAACCAAGGTCTATAAATACAGGTCATGACACTCATGCTCCTTATGGAGCGGCCATTTTATGGGGTCTTTATGGCGGTACATTTGAAAATCCAATCTAATTAAATTTGCTCGTAACAAAATTATGCATTTTAAAAACAATATTCTAGTTCAGATAATATGTGAATTCAGGTTTTAAATTATTTAATAATGAGATTTCAATCAAAAATGCTTTAATAATTCATTTATTTATTATTAAAAATTGTTCTTATTCTTGTAACTCAAGGATTAAGATTCAATAGGCATTGGGACAAGACAGAAATATGCGAGGCCAATTTCAAAAAGAGTTTCAAGTTCCCGATCAATTAAATCTAAAAATCAACAATTCAGTTCCTAGTTGGAATCTAGATGTTATTACAATTCAAAGTCAAGCAATATCCCTTGAACAATATTACAAAATAAGACATCATGTTGTTCAATCCATAATGATAACGGCTGAAAAATTTGAAAATTGGTGAACTAGGACCCCATAAAATGGCGATTTTGCAATGCATCACGGGATTGTGTCATTACCTGTATTTATAGACCTTGCGTCAAACAAGGTCTATGAATACAGGTCATGACACAATCCCGTGATGCATTGCAAAATCGTCATTTTGGGGTTCTAGTTCACCAATTTTCAAATTTATCAGCTGTTATCATCATAGATTGAACGATGAACAGATGTGTTATTTTGTTATATTTTTCAAGGGATATTGCTTGGCTTTGAATTATAAAATAAATTCTCCCGACAGAATTATAATACCTAGATTTCAACTAGGAACTAAATTGTTGATTTTTAGAATTATTAATTGATTGGGAACTTAAAACTGTTTTTAAGGTTAGCCTTTTGTCCCAATGCCTTATGAATCATAATAAGTTACAAGAACAAGAACAATTTTTAATAATAAAAAAATGAATTATTGAACCATTTATTATTGAACTTTTATTATTAAAAAATCGAGAATCTGAATTTAAATATATCTGAACCAGAATATTGTTTTTTAAAAGCATAATGCATGATTTTTTACGAGCAGATTGGAATTTCTAATATACCAACATAAAAACCCCACATAATGGCCGCTCCATAAGGAGCATGAGTGTCTTGACCTGGTTTTTATAGACCTTGACGTCAAAGATGGCTGCCTTCACTGGACCCTTTTTGCAAATCAGTGGATTGACCGTAATGTGTAAATTGCATGGCCCCCTCGTTCCCCAGACCTAACAACGCTGGAGTTTTTCTTGTGTGGTTTCATGAAAGATATGGTGTTTGTACCTCCTTTGCCAGCCACTCTTCCTAACTTAGAGCAAGGATTTGCGCTGCTGTTGAGCAAGTTACACCTGAAATGCTAGTGCGAGTCTGGGAAGAAATCGACTATCGATGGGATGTCTGCCGGATAACCAACGGAATTCACATAGAACATCTTTAGTTTAAGGTAAAAGGAATTGAAGTGTTTTTCTTTAAAACAACACCAAAACCAGCTCTGTACCTTGTTTAATAAGATTTATATGAATTTTCAAAGTTGTAGTCATTTTTGAATCACCCGGTATATGCAGGTTGCCCCACAGAAGGTGAAACAGCCAAAGATCATAAACAAAAAACATTTTATCCTACGTAAATAAAAATCTAAGTATCCTTTTCTAAAATCGTTTATCAACTCTTGATAAACTCTAAAGAGTTTATCTTTATATACTGAAATACTTTCTGAGTATTGAAGAGTGTAAATTGTATTTTGAAAAGTGAAAGTGACATAACCAACATTTTGATTTGAACAGTATAGTATAAATTGGAAATGGACAGTTTCGGGCATGAGCCTGTTGTGCCTTTCCTCATGTTAAGTATTTGTACACAATGTGATAAATATATGAATAAATACAGTAATGGTATCATGGTCGAAACATGTTGTAAATAAACAATTTTGAAAAAGGATACTAAGATTTCTATTTTCTATTACTATTCAAGAGTAGCCCTAACGAAAAAAGGCAATTCTACATCAAATTTGCAACAAAAAATGTCGAGTGAAATTTTCTTATATCAGCTGAATCGTTAACAGTTTTCAATAATTAATTTCTATATATCCATTTTTGATTTATAATGTTAGAATTAATTATTTAAATTAATAATTGTGTTCTTAAAATGTATGAATGCAGGGCTACTTTCTTTTATTTACAAAATAGAATTATAGTACCTACCCTTTGAAATTAATAAAAGAATCGAATAAGAATATAAATTATAACTACTAGTTTCGGTGTTCACACCATCGTTAGTTATATCAATTCTATTTTAATAATAATTGTGTTATTTTGCAGGGCTTTGGTGGCAAATTTGGCGTTCAGAGTGACAGGGTTGACAAGTCGGCGCATAATTTTGACGAGGATGTCAAAGTCGGCACCAACTATGTCAAAACTAAGCCTGAAATTGGTAAGTTACAATTTTGAAATTTATACAATGTTGAAAGGTTCTAATGTTTTTCCTATTGTCTTACAAATAACATTCTTCTATTGTGATGTCCACGTTATAATGGCAGTGTTTGATTAGCAATGGTATTGCTATCCTTGTCTATCATTCAACAAAGCGCATAGCGCTATCTCTTTCTCGCTCTGCAATGTTGCCACATCGTTTATCAACAATGTAGAAATTCAACTAATTGACAAAATATTTAATCTCAATCGTGAAAATGTATTATTACATCTTTGAAAAATATCATTTTTTGCTTAATAAAATATAATTTTTATTTTAAACGAGAATGAACAGTTATTACATCAATAACTGTATCAGCTACCGTCTATAGAAGGCATTGACAAGACAGAGGTTCGGCAACGTTGTTCTCCTATCTCTCTCCACTGCCATTATAACGTGGATTAATACTACTTGTGATAGCAGTTGCTATATTTTTTTTGTTCAAAGTTTTAGAATGTCAGTAGAAGCTAGTTCACTAACACTTGATTATTCAATGTATAGGTACCGTACTCATTCATTTCATTTTTGTATAATTTATTAGTAACCTTCAAAAATGTTGAGATAATTTAAACGGTTTGAGATATCGATGTGCTGGTTTCGCCATTAATTTTCCTTTTAAATTCTGTATCGAAATCATATATCACATTTCCCATTTGAAAAAATGAAGTTGATTCTAAATGAAGCTGGATTCCAAATGAAGTTGGATCCATATGACGGATTCAAGATGGCAGACAAAAGTTTTTTTCAATTGTAATAGGATTCCCATCGAACCTACTACTGTAATATCATACTTGTGAAATATATATTTAGCTGTTTCCATAATAATTCTTACCAACTCTGTATAATTACAAGTTGCGGATCTCAGATATCATTAACAGTTCATGAGCGAGTTCTTCAACCCAGGGGGTCTCAAGTGTATAATTGATCTCAAAATAGATTCATTGTTTAAATCTAGGTCAGAAACAGTTACGGCCAGAGAATGTGATATTTCTATCCAACTAATGCAATCATCAACTTGGTAACATATTTCATTGAATAACATTTTTGCGGTCAATCTCCTATTTTTTTCTCATTTCTGAACCCATTAATGTAATTTCTCTCGTTATGTGATGTTTATAAATCACCCTATTTTAATTTAATCTCAAACAAATATGTTGATCATTGTAGTTTATTCTTGATTTTTGTTTTCGATCTCCTTTGTGATGATCAATCAAGAAGCTATACAGGGTGTGATGAAAAAGGTGCCCATAAGTCAGGGCGTGATTCCTTACATTAAAAGAAGAAAAAATTTTCCAATTAACATAGGTCCGAAAATGCTTAGTTACTGTACCAAGTTATACAGGGTGAAAGATTTCGTCTGAATTTCAGTTCCCCTGCTTAAATGAAGATGTACAATTCAGCGTACTTTATGTAAAATGAAGTGAAAAATTGAATAAAACCGCTTCCAGACCTGTAGCTACAGTAATTGTTAATATATGTGACAAAATACGTGAAACTTGGTCCCAAAAAACAAGTTTCTTTAAGGTTTGAAGCAGATTTACTATGTTAAATTCACAATAAACACATAATATTTTTTACAGAACTTGTAGAAAATTTAATTTCGAAGAGAAAGATGTAATATAACTTAAGTCTATATTAGACAATCGCAACCTTTTAAAAAAATATCTTCAATTTCAATATTACATTTGTAGAGAGTTTAACAAATTTTGTATATATTTTCATGCATTTTGTGTGTAATTAATTAGCCAACAAATACCCGTAGGGCTTACCCGTTTAGGATGTGCAGCCATAATAAGCCAGTAATGCAATATCCATATGATTATGTGTGGCCTATGGCTGTACATCCTAAACGGTTAGGTTTATCAAAAAAATGACAAGAGTAAAAATGTCTTTGAATTTTACGTAGAATCCAAAAAAATCATAATCAAAAATGGGGGTTGTCATTCAAATAAATAAAGTTGTGCTCCATTTTGGAAGATGGCGGCCAAATTTTCAATTTAAAATGGCATGTCGTAAAATTTCACAAAAAAGAAGGGAAGTTCCCCATTTAAAGTTGGCTGTCGGATTAATGGTTTATGATATACCGGTGGTTAATCATTGAAAAACACTATTTTATTGGCTTCATGATAAGAATACAACAATGCCCTTCAGCTCGTAAACCGTTGGGTTTATCAAAAAAATGACAAGAGTAAAAATGTCTTAAAATTCCATATTGAATCCAAAAATATCATAAAAAATGGGGGTTGTCATTAAAAAAAAAAGTTCTCCATTTTGGAAGATGGCGGCCAAATTTTCAATTCAAAATGGCATGTCGTGAAATGACACAAAAAAGAAGGAAAGTTGCACATTTAAAGTTCTCTGTAAAATGAACGGTTAACAAGTTACCTATTGTTACACCTGATGTGAATTATCCTGTATAATTTGATCATAGCAAATCAAGCTATTCCCGCAATAATTGATGGAAGGAACCCATCAAACTATATTCATTCATATTTTTGTTCAAATTATTATTTATTCTTAAAGGGTCAGCCAAACCTTCGAATCTGCGGGCGAAATTCGAGAATATGGCGAAACAAGGAGAGGAAGAAGCGAGAAAAAGAGCTCAAGAAGAGAAGGAGAGGCGAAAACTAAGGGAAAAGCAGGAAGAAGAAGAGGCGAAACGTTTGGAAGAGAGAAGGATAAAAGAACTGCAAGAAAATGAGAAAGTGAGTTTCTTTTGTTGTATTATTCATATTTATTTACTTATTTATTCATATGGCTTTTATCGGCATAGATATGCTTTTGGATGTTCTGCGTTGCCGCATTACCCAATGTCATTTCCTATTTACACTCAAGTTTATAGGTTAGATATTGGGTTCTTGAAGTTTTATCTCCAAATATTTACACTTTCACTTCCTTAGTTTTCATTTGAAAGTTTTTAATTGAAAAAAAATATTTCTCAACACAAATTTAATTTGAAAACCGAACAAGTAAAACATTCTGATGATAATATTGAAGCTAAAAATTTCATATTTATCATTTCATTTACACAATATCTTATCAAATTATACAAATTCCATTTTCTCAGTACTGTATGGTATTGACGGTTCTGTGTTTGGAGATTTTAACAAGTGGGGTCCACGTTATAATGGAAGTATTTGATTAACATTGGTGCTGCTATCCTTGTCTATCATTCAACAATATGACGAAACGAATATGGCCAAAAAAACCTGTTTGGCTCAAAGTTTCTAGTATCATTCAAAATTTAAACTTATTATTTCTATTCTAGATTTTGTTAATTCCAGACCTTGGTAATATCTATTTGTTTCAAAATTTTCTTGTTTTTCTGAGCTTTGAAGAGTGTGAATTATTGTTTGTTGATACGTGAAACTGACAACTTATATTTTAATTCGGGCAGAATAGTATAAATTGGAAATGGGTTAGTTTTGGGCATGAGCCTGTTTTACATTTCCTCATGTCAGGTATTTGTACACCATATGATAAATAAATAAAAGCATATAGCGCTATCCTTTTCTAGGTCTGCAACGATGTAGAAATATAATTTTAAAATTTTGTGGAGTGAACAATACAATACTTAACCTATTTCGGACTATGTGTAATCTTATCTAAATTTGGGAGAGGAATAGCTCAAAGTTACCTCATTCTTCTCTCCCTATCATTTTGATGATGTACTTATTGTATCGATCAATCAATAATTAATTGACAAATTTAATCTCAATCATAGAACTTTATTATTTAATAATTGAAAAATATATTTTCATGACGAACAAAATAGAATTGATTATTTTAAACAAGAATGAACAGTAAATATTACATAGGATATACCTAGAGCTATCCTCTAGAAGGAAGTGACAATGCAGAGAATCGGTTATGCTGTTTTTCTATCTTTCTCCACTGTCATCGTAACGTGGTCATCACTATAGTATTGAAAAACCTTCCTGATAACAACAACGATAAACGAATTTTAGACATTTTTCATTGTCAAGCCAATTCTTTATTCTTTATTGATACTCATACAACAAGTACATCATCAAAAATGATAGGAAGAGAAAAAATAAGGTAACCTTGTTGCATTCCTCTCCCAAATTTAGATAAGGTTACACATAGTCCGAAATAGGTCAAGTCTTGTAATTGTTCACTTCACAAAATTTTCAGTTCCAAAATATTGAAAGTAGATTTTTAGATGCTTCAAAACCAAACATAGAAGAAAATTTTTACATTATTATCACAAAAATAGGAAATATTCACATATTAAAATTATTTATTTGTGAATACAATTACATATCATATTATGAATATGATTCGGATTAAACAACAAGCTTGGCCGAAAACTACTCCACTCCTAAATTTCGATAACATGACCAAAAAATATATGTACATAGGTTATGATTTTACAGTTGAAATTTCAAGTCAAATTCTCGTTCAAAAATATATATGAGCTAGAAATTTTGAATTTAGAAGGATTAAGGCCCGCCGCAAAGTAGACCGACGTCAATCCACGAAAAGCAACCCACGCCGTGGGATGTTTTGTAAACCATTGCTATAGAATTATTCATAATCAATCAGCTGACAAGTGGATTGTGGATTATTCATTGCATGTATTATTATAGATATCGGGGCACCGAGCTCCGCTCTGGAGTACAAAAGCATATACAATTTATTACTAAAGAAGAAATTATAATATATTCATAGTTCATACTTAAAGGTTCTATCTAATCACAGTGGATTGAGATCAATTCCCAGAGGAATGCAAAAATTTCTCTCACAAAAGCATGCTAAATTTTAATCCTGATTAATTTTACGTGAACCAAATCAGAGAAGACCAATTCAAAAAGATAGCTTATCTGATTGGTTCTACTGTAATTAATCAGGATTAAAATTTAACCGGCTTTTGTACAACAGCACTGAATGAATGATTACAAAAGTTCAACAGCTGAGTCATAATTTTGTCTCAGTCCCCTACGTGCACTCAAGCTGGATCAGTCCAGAGTTTAACTAAGTCAATTAGAAAATCATTAAAGTGCGACCGTTGTGCGGATGATGACGACGATGATGAAGGCTCCATTCGGGACGCTATGAAGAGGATGGAAGCCAACATAAACAAAAACACAAATGAAAATATAGAGAAAGTTTTAGAATCAGTTAGTGCTCTTCAGCAGGAGTTGAATAAACTACAAGAAACTGTCAAAATACTGGACAGCGAGAAGGAGAAACTTCAATCTAGGTGCAGTGAGTTGGAGCAAGCCAAAGACGGCTTATCAGGTGAGATTCGGATCTCAAAATTAGACTAAATGACACTGAACAGTATTCACGTTCAGCAAACATTGAAATTGTTGGTCTTCCCTTGACTGCTGGCGAAAATATGAATAATTGCCTGCAGCACGTCGCCGCCGCCCTCAACATCACATACAAGCAGGAGGACATCTCCACAGCCCACCGGATACAGCTATTTTCCAGGAAGCGCCACACTCATCCACCAATCATTGTTCAATTCGTATCCAAACACGTAAAGGAGGAATGGCTGAAGGCTTCATGGAAGAAGAGGGGACTCAGCACAACCGACATTAAGGAAAATCTAGCTCCTGGCCGTGTTTACATCAACGAGCATCTAACACCGCATAATAAGCAGCTGATGGGGAAGGCGAGATGGCTACAAAGAGAGAAGAAAATTGCATTCGCAGGTTCCTCCAATAGCAAGGTAATGCTGAAGGAGACTGAGGGATCGAAAGCGGTACGTATTTACTTCATTGAGGACCTTGCTAGGTTTGTCGAAAAAGAATAAGTCCCAATTGAATTATCAGTGAAGTGACAAGAGAAACAAATCACTGTGAAGAAGTTAAATAGTTAACTTGTGGATTACCTATTCCTAGATGGAGATAATATATATTTTATTCTTTTTTGGTTTTATAACACTATATTATTGTATTTTATTTCAAACATCAAGAAGATTTTTTTTTTTTTTTTTACTGATCTTTGTAACTAATTTCATATTATAATTATTTTTAGAACTTAAGAGAAATTATGACTTTTCAGTAGGCTACGTATAATAAATATAATAATCATCATCTTGTTTGATTATTCACTGAATTCTTACAACCTATCGTAATTATATGGTGGCAGTATAAGCTTATTTTTATTCACTATGTCAATATGAAATTGGGAATATTCCCAACAGTCTTTTTCCTTTCGCCTAGTGAAATATTCGGTAGTAGATAAAGCAATATACAGAAATAGAAATTATACAGAAATAGAATTCCTGGTTTTCATTCTCAATTGAGGTGGTTCAATTTGCTTATCTTATCGAGTTTATATCTTTGGTGAGACAGAGGCGATAGTTCATCAAGAGGCGACTATCTAAGTGCTTTTCCTTGATCCGTTGTGTTGCCTCTTATCTCTAGATAAAGAGTCAATCGGCATTTTCAATTATTTTAGCGTATAATTTCTCATTTCAAAATTCTACCAAACTTTGAATAAAGATAACTTTATTATTAATCGAATTAGATAAAATTGAGGCATTGTAAAATTTGCAATTTGTAAACAGAATATATTTTACTTTTTATTATTTATTTTTTATTTAGAACTGGCACTCTACTTTACAAAAGTTGTATGCTCCTCGTTCGTATGTTTGACTGTTCAATTTTAGGAAACTGCTTTTGCTTGTTACTCTTTATTCACTTAAAAAAGCATAAATTAAAGTATATGTCTCTGAGTTGTTTTTCACGAAAAAAGTTGAAAACTTTTAAAGATGAAACTTCATGAATTTAATTCTATTTAATATATCTTACTCTTCAATTATTTTTTTTTCTAGTTTACTCATTTAATTCGATGAAATTCCAAGTATTCAGGTTAATCAATCCTTTTTGTATAATTGTGTGCGATTGTTAATTTGTTGACCAGTTGGGTGGGTGGCCTGTGCGCAGTCGACGGAGTTTCAATCGGATGATTGATGACGATCATTTATCATGTTTTAACCACATATGTTTAGAGCTTGAATCAACACATGAATTATTTGTGAATTTCTTTTCTACGGAGGGAGGGAGGGAGAGGCTAAAGTTTTTTCAATGTAACATTCGTAGCTTTTCCAAAAATGTAGATGAACTTTTGGTCTATCTAGATAGTTTACCAACTATGGATTTCATAATACTAACAGAATGCTGGTTGAGAGAAGGTGAGGAGGGAATACCTTTAGAGGGATTTGACTATGTAATTACTGACAGACGACGAAACAGAGCCGACGGTGTTATAGTTTACTACAATAAAAGATTATCAGTGAGTGCCGTACAAACTTCTGTCACCTGGTCATATGGGACATATATATGATTCGCGCCTTATATATATGATTATGGAAGGCGCCTTCATTTTTGTTGCGCAGTCGCGACGGATGGGGAACTTCATAAGCTGGAATTCAACGAAAAACATGTAGCTGATCACCTCAACGCATTCCAAGGGTTGGTTGCAGACGACCACAAAGATTTAATTCGGATTTCTCGCAACTTGAGGCAGTTTGCTGGAAATTTTTCTCAGCAATTTCACGATGCGTATAGCAAATAACAGACAGTATGAGATTATTCGTACAACAGAATGTATCGGAGGAGAAAACACTGTTCACAAACCAGTTATTAATTTACATTTTTCACCTCTACTCACATGTAAATATTTTATCACGGCAGGAATTCATAAATACTGCGAAGGAACGCTGTGATAAAAGCTTTTACCCTTTTCGCTGGTACACCCCAATTTATTACGTTCAGATCTCTTCAGATTGGAGAAAGGATATAAGTCGAAAGGACACCAGTTAGCTATACCTCTATCGGATTTGCAGCGATATTTTGATCTTCCACTTACGACTTGCGTGGTGAAGGAGAACTCCATGGTGCTTAGCTTAAAAGTACCGTTGGTCAGCATCGGCGGACAGTTTCAATTGCACAAGTATGTGAGGACACCTATGTATTTCGACGGCCAGATTTGTCAGCTTCAGCAGCAGGATTTCGTTTTGGCGCGGAGACAGGAGGACGGTGAGATTCAGGTAATCTCGGGAGATCATCTCTCTTCTTGTCGGGCACAGGACGATTTCTTATGCTATCTTCCGCGGCTGGTGCATGGAGGACATATTCATCAAGATGTATGCATCACTTGTTTGCGGCGACAGAGCTGAAGGACATCCAACAATATTGCAGTTAAGCTGTCGTCCAGCTAAGCAGGAGTTGGAGATCGTCGAATTTTCGCCTTCGGAGTATATCGTCGCGAATATACAGGCCAACACTACAGTCACTTGCGAGGGAGGTTCGTTTCATCATCTTCAACCTATTCCGGGAGCAATGTATGTGGTTTTACCCTGTCATTGCGAGATTTCGGTCGGCGGGAGAATAATGGTGAGAAAGACTTTTCCGTGTGACGCAAATGTTGATAAACAACCTCAGGTTCTCCATTACTTACCTTTGCATTGGGTTAAGTTTAATTCGTTGAAAATTGATGTTTTGCAACCGCATTTCAATCCTAATTTTGTTAATTTTAGCGAAATTTTAAAAACTGATATAGATATAAAGGTTCCGGAATTTACAGTTCAAGACGTAATATCGTCAGATATATTTCACAAAGTAGATCTTCCAAATTCTTGGGGAGATGTTGTAAATTCCTCTAGTTTTGTTTTTTATATATTATTTGGCTGGTTAGGGTTTTTAACTTTATGTTGTGCATATTTAGGCATCAAGTTGTATGTGTGTAAATTATCTGTTGTAACGGTAGCACAACCCAAGATACATATAATCGATAGTTAGGAGTTATATAGTTACTTTTTGATAGATTAACTGTTTTATTGTTTTTTTTCTTGACTATATAGTTATGAGTCATAATGTACTTACAAAGTTTTTTTTTCGATTTTTATTACAGCTTTTGAAGTAGTTCAATGTTGATTCACAAATAAATTATTGTCAATTGAGATTTTCTTTTCATAATAAGTTGAATATTCATGTATATTAATGTGTATAATATTGAAAGTTAGTTTCATATATAATCAATGTTATTGTGCAGCATAGTTTCATTTTGAATTTGATTTGAATGTTTGTAATTTAGTTTGAGTAACCTACCTTTCTATGTAAATGTTTGATTTCAATGTATAGTAGCATTATCAAGTCAATCAGGCACACGTTTGTTTCCCGAGTATATTATTTTGTTTAATCATTATTTTTTTTTTTTTTGTTCCCCTCTTGACTACAGACTCAGGGACGAGTCTTTCAGCGGGATGGGTGATGTGTCACCTGGTCATATGGGACATATATATGATTCATATATTTATCTCATATTGATCAGGATTTTAGAGTTTTATTTTACGAAAAGTTTAATGAACGGTGTTTCTGCCTTTGAACAGTTTTGTCATCGACAGAAAGATTGTTTATTTCACTTGTTATCAAAATTATTGTAGTTTCTCTTTTGTTTTTCATAACAAACGTGATCGGCTTGTGCGACTGATAAAAATATGTATTTGAAATGGCTTCATGTTTGGCATTGACTGAGTTATATATTAATACCCAAAATTTTTACTAGTGGGTGTGTGAGCTCGTTCGTTAGGACTGAGAGTAAAAGTCCGGCTGTTCTGGTGAAGGGGATAGATTTTGTTCTTGTTTTATAATACAGTTTTCCTGTCACAGTTCGGGCAGTTTAAAGAGAATTGTATTATTAAATAGGAAGGGATCTGGACCCACTTCATTAGATCAGTTTTTTTATTTATTTTTCATTAATAATTAACGTCGCGATTAACCAGTGGATGCCAAATTGGGGGCCATTATCAAAAGGTAGGTGACTACTGAGTCATTGTTTTAATTTTTCCATAACCACAACAAATTTAATCTTCACTAGCAGCCAAGCGAGTAGCCCTTGAAATATTTATCTATTTATGTTATTTCATAATTTATAATTATAATTCTAATTTTTTTGTACAAATAATTTATTGTTTTGTTTTAATTATCAAAACCAGTACGATCATTTCTTGTTTTCATTTTCCCACCCTTACATACTCGGTGTAGGCACATATTGCTTACAAATTTGGTGGAGGTTTATCCTGCCGTCCATATTGTGTTTACACTTCTATTGCTGATGTGTATGGCTTAAAATTGGAATTTTCTTCCAAAAATCAAAATTATTGTCTTTTGGCTTTCTACCGGACTTTCGACTGCGATATTCAATTATTTTTAGACTCAATGGACGACTATATTAACCAATTCAATAGAGCCACAATTATTTGGAGTGGTGACTTCAACTTTGACTTATTAGGAAATACTTTGAACACTGACACTTACTTAAACACATTGATAGGAGCAGGACTTTTTCAGTGCATTGACAAACCAACAAGAGTACTGAAACACAAAATCTTGTATAGACCATTTTTTTATACGATATAATGATATGGTAAATGTGCGATCAGCTGTTTTGCAATCGCACTTGACAGATCACTACAGCATAGGACTCACTATTGATTTTGACAATTTTACACAGACTGACATGACTGACACTATCACACACACTACATTGATCGCGCTCTCTTAGCCGCCAACCTGAGTCGAATCAACTACAATAGCATCACACAAGCACATGACGTCAACCAATGTCCGCTGATTTTCCTATTTATTTTCTGAGGCAATCTCCAGTTCTAAAAAATCATTAAAAATATTTCCACTAGATATAAGAAGCTCAAACCCTGGATCACTCGAGATCTAATTTGTTGATTCGTGAAAGAGACAAGATGAGCAAAAAGTAAAAAATCAACCTTTTAACTTAGAGCTGAAGCGAAATTTTTGTGTCTTCAGACAACAAGTTACAAATAAACTTAAGAATTCAAAACGGATGTACTATCGTAATAAATTGAACCAGTGCCAAAATGATCCTAAATTGTTTTGGAAGCTGATAAACGAGTTAGGAGGAAGAAATGTGAAAAAGGATAGCTTTCCATTGGATAAATTTTTGTCCAATTCACCACATACACCTATCACTGTCTGCAGAGATGTAGCAAATGATTTCAACGTTTTTTTTGCTGCAGTAGGAGAGAATCTAGCTCGTTCGATCGATTCAGGTGGTGCTCTGATAGTGCCTTCGATAGTGTTGACAGAGATAAGTTGATTGATAAATTGAGAGCAATAGGAATTTTGGGTAAGGCAATTGACTGGTTTTCCAGCTACCTTACAAACAGACAGCAATATGTATCTATATGTGGGGCAGAGGCACTCACTTCCATCATCAACAGACGACGAAATTATCAGCTGTTTTTTCAAGGATTTTTATGTCCTTCAGCGAGTTTTCCCAGGGATGAGACCTAGTGCAATCGATTTTTTATATTATTAACCTACTATGTTCTGAATTTCGTGAGAATCGTTAGAGCCGTTAACGAGATCCGGTGAAATACAAACATATAAACATCTAAACAGAAATTATTGATCGTTTAATAGTATAGGATTACACAGATGTCTAGAGACGCCTAGCACTGGTTTACAAAACATCCCACGGCGTGGGTTGCTTTTCGTGGATTAGCGTGGGTCTACTTTGCGGCGGGCCTAAAACACCAAATTATAGTCAAATATTACACTCAATTATGATCTTTGAAAACCCGAATAAAACCTGTTCATATAGTGCTTTCAAATGCAATTGTAATGTAAATCTTATTTGTTGAATGAAACATTATTTATATTTATTTATTTTATTCTTAGTACTGCTTACCTTTGTTTTAAATCTCGTCATATTTTATCCTTTTTCAGGTTGTAAAACCATCAGAAGAAAAGCCAAGTGAGGAACAAATCCAACAAACTCCTCCACAACCCCAAGCTCAACCAACTCAAGTTCAACAAGCTCAAGATCAACAACCGAAAGTCGTTCAACAACAACAACAACAGCCACCAAAACAGGAACAACCGAAGCAGGAAGTTGTGAAACAACAGGAAGAAGTGGCCAAAGTAGCCGCGGATGTCTCCAGCATGCATCTGAACAGCGCTGCAGTTGCGAGGCAAGAAGAGCTCAGTCGGCAAAATGAGCCGGACGCTAATATTTATGATGACGTGCCAGATGCCGTGAGTTCAATTAACTCATTCATTTTTCCCTTTTCTAGTACTACTTATCCATTGTACTGGGTTGGGCAGGGAGGTGGATGATTTGAAATGGGTACGCGACTAGGTGCCACCCCGTCTACTTATCTTCTTTTCTGAGGAGGTGACAACTAGTCGGGGGGACACCCTGGCACAAGGGTGCGAGGTGTCAAGTAGTCGTTTACGGTCATGACTAGTTGGCACCTTTGGTCCAGTAGGTGTCAAGTATTCGGGGGGACAATTAGACGGCTACCCTTTGAAATAACAGTTACAAACTCATTTTTAAACGAAACTCAAATTATTTCTTCCCAGTATGTACTTTGGATGTTGCCATTTTGATAATAAGAGAGGAGCGAATTGTAGTAGAGTTGATTATGTTTGAAAATAACATCTGTTAAATGTCGTCCGTTTCATCCATACAATTGAATCGGCCTGAGGAGAAAGGGAACATGTCCAAATTTTTCTTTTTTTTATGGTTGAAATAAGATAAGATAATCTTTTTATTCAACACAGTACACTTTATAATAAACAGTTGAATAACGTCAGGTCTTAATAAGTAACAATAATAAATACACAATAAAAAGCACACATGGAAGACTAGAGTAGGCCTACCTACAAACTATGCTACCTTCTATCACTAAAATCCTTCACACTGTAGTAGGCTTGTGAAACCAGGAATTTATACACTTTACTCTTAAAAATTTTTATATCAGGCAAGGACTGCAGCGCGGTAGGTAAGTCGTTAAACAATTTAGCTCCAATATAAGAGGGCATTTTCTCGTACAGATGCAGTCGGTGTTGTTTCAAAGACAGTTTATTCCTCCCTCTGGTGTTATAAGTGTGGATATTAGCAATTGTATTCAGATCAGATAAGTGCTTGTGAGTGAAAATTAACAGTTTGAATATATAAATTATTGATGGTAGCGTAAGTATATTTAAGTCAACAAAAGCCTGTTTACAAGAATCATTGGACTTCAGCCCCGCCAAGTAGCGGATTGCTCTTTTTTGTAGTCTAAATATTTTTAAAAAGTGTAACTCTGCAGTGCTTTCCCACAACTCTATGCCATAAGCCACATGTGAATAGAACAGTGAAAAATATACCATTCTTGAAACTGGCATTGGAACAAGTCTCACAATGTTTCTGATAACAAATAAGCCTTTACTGACCTTGTCGATATTAAAATTTACATGCTCATCCCATGCAAGTTTTGAATCAAACTTTAAACCAAGTAATTTTACATACTCTGTATTGCTAATAACATCGTCCCCTATGTACAACTGAGGTTCAAAAGCGTTGTCTTCGGCTGAAGTCAATGAGACTACTCTTCTGTAGTTGTTTGCAAATGAGTTGTTTGCTGTGGGATACATCGATTGGAGTTGAAAGGGAACATGTCAGCATTCTCTTTATACTATTTTTGCTGTACTGGAGTGAAAGGGAACTAGTCATGACACACATGTTCCCTTTCAACGCCGAACATTCGAAAATTAGCTGTTTGTCAGTTGTGATTTTTATGCTATTGTTGGGTTAGTCTACCTTTGATTAACGCGTTGCTTTGAGGTTAGATTGCTTTCGGTTGAGGTGTTTATTGTAAGAGTTGAAGAGTGATAATTTATAATATCAGCATGAGTAATAGGAAGTTAACAAAAAACTCAATTTTAAGAGGTGAATCTTATATAAGTGCTTATACTGGGTTAAAATTGTTGTCTTAAAAGAGTTTGCACCCTAATGACAAAAAACAATCTTGAAATTATCAATACTTTTATCTGTATTCAGTTTTTTTTCCCTGAAAAATTCTGATTTTTGACATGTTCCCTTTCTCTTCAGACCGATTCAATTATTCTGTAGACGTTGTGAAAGGTCGTCCATTTACTCCTCTGAAGCATTGCAAGAGTGGTACCGCTCGAATTTATTGTGTTATTGTTTCACTCAGGGCTTCATGTGTACGTGATTTCATGTATACATGTTTAGCTATCGAATAAAAAAAAGGTCACAAGATCCGGTAACCGAAGATTCAATCATCATTTTCATCTGCAAATGAAATAGGATTCGAGTCAGCTGTAAAATCTTATTTCTATAGCTAGAACCAATTGATTCCACATTTCCATGGAACGAGATGAGGCGTCCTGGGAAGGTCTGTCTTAGAAATTCTATCGTTTCTGTGGATGACATGTTGGAACCATTTAATAATTACCAGTAATCTCTTCAATTGCGGCAGTAGTAAAATCACACAGCATTGTTAGATAACAATCTGAATTGACAATTGACAAAGGCCCATCATGAAGTCTCGATTAATATGTTATCGAATGTATTCCGATTAATGTATTGCAATAGTATTACAAACAGAAACACCCAATCTTCAACCACCAAGGTTGCCAAGATATATATAGCATATATGCCTACACTACCACTACTATGCTAATGAAAACAGTCTCGAGCTAGTAGAGTAGAGTCGTACTACGGTACTGTTATCAAGTTTAAAAACACGTCTTGTAAAATACACTTTACCTACTATTCTCAATTGAAGTGAAAAGTGTTACTCGACCAAGTAAGTAGAGCAGAGTTAGCTCGGTAGAGTTAATATGCCAGTTACTCGACCACTAACTCTACTAGTGAAAACCAGGATTTAAGAATGTGACTTTGATTACTAAATAAAAATTATTTGTTTGCAGATGCCAGAATCAGAAAACACAAGGAGTACTGACCTTGGGGCGCAGCAGACGACACCAGCTGGCGTGCAGCAATCAGCTGTTAACAGCAGTCAGCAATCAGTTGTCAACAGCAGTCAGCCACCAGCTGATGCTGACGAAATTGACGCCTATGGTATGGAGGAGACCGGCTATTCAGCTGTGGCGCTTTATGACTATCAAGCTTGTAAGTGAAAATCAATAATTTTCCTATTATATTAAGTAATTTCTGTATATGGTTATGCATGTCCAACGGATCTCGAAAACGGCTCTAACGATTTTCACGAAATTTGGAACATATTAGGTTTATGATATAAAAATTCGATTGCACTAGGTCTCATCCCTGGGAAAACTCGCTGAAGGACATGAAAAGGATAATAATTATTCATCATTGGAAAAACAGATGATAATTTCGTCGTCTGTCGATAACAGAAGATGTGGGAGAGAGATAGAATAATGTTCAGCTGTTGAACTATTTGCAATCAATCAGCTTATCTCACGAAAAAAATATTAATCTAGAAATTTTAATCGACTTGATCAAAATAGTCTGATTTGTTGACATGACAAGGTATATCAATCTAAATTAGAGTATATCATAATTTTCAAAGTTAATCATTATTTTACAGTTTCAAGTGATTAGTGAGTGTTATTTTGTTATTTAATTTGGTTTGTCAAAAATCTGAATTAGAACTTTTCTGTTTTCAAATGTTTTGACTGAAAATTGGATATGAATTCAAGTGTATGGAACACAACCTACTTTTTGAACTATTTATAGTGTATAAATCAAAATTCGGGAAAGAAACAGTTTCGGGCTATGCCTGTTAGTCCTTCCCCAATCATTTTGAAGAATTGTGTTCTGTTTATCAATAATAAATGACGAGCGAAGCTCGGTCCCCCGATATTTACAGTTAACCGCACAGAAAAAGTCCGATGGTGGAACATTGCCGAATAAGAGTTGATCAACATTGTCAACAGTTCATTATGAATGAGAATTAATAAATATTTTTATAATACATCCGATGAATTGGCAACTATTACGGTTTAATATGGTTGCATAATTGAATTATCCATTCAATTTCTGTGTAGTTGTGAAGTTGATATTGTGGTAATTATTCATATATCAAATAAAAATATTATAAAATTGTCAAAAACACAGATTTTATTAAAAGTAGAAAGACGGGTTCCGGTTGTTACACCATTACGAATCTCTGGTAATCCAGCGTTGTATCTATTATATGACGTCATTTTAAGACAGTTGAATTCAATCCTTATTTAAAACGTTTGACAAATTTACGACAGAACTTGAGTTAACATATAAACATACATGCTAACAAGCATTTGTAATATGTTAATAAACATCAATTATTCATGCTGAACATTTTTACATGTAATTTACGAGTCTATTTCAATTTTATTTATCATGAACTTTTTGTCTGTTTAGCTGCGAGTGACGAAATATCCTTTGATCCTGATGACGTCATCACAAATATTGAAATGGTAAGTCTGATTTTAAATAAATATTGAATAATATTTTGTTTCAATCAATTTATTAATAATCTAAATAAATTATTTTCAAATCAAGTCATATCAAAATATATATTATTTATTTCGACAGAGTTACTGAAAATCGAACAGAATTACTGAAGGCACAAAGAAGAATAGGCTAAAGGGTACAGCTGGTTAATTCTATCGAAAAAATAAATCCTTATCTGTTCTTCTATGCTTGACTAGCCTGTATAGTAAAATCCACTTCAATCTGTCAGCAATGATTCTATGGTAAGCGTTGGCGTTATTTATAACAAATACTGACAGTATAAAGTGTATCTCATTGAATTGAATTGAATGACTGCCTTCATTTTGACCTAGGAGGGCGAAGTTAGGGAGCAGTCGGCCCTCTCTTACACTTAACCCTACCAGTCATTGTATAGTCTAGAAGAGAAATTGTTGGGTTATTGTCGATAAGGAAATTATTGTAAACTAGCAGGTAACCCGTGCTCCGCAAAGGTCTATTTTAAAACTTGACAAACTGAGAACTTGACGTAATGAAATCTTGAAGAATTGAAAATAGGCCTATAACCATCCCCGGTTAATTAGGAATCTATATGCAACATTTCAAGTTAATCAGTCATCAGTTCAGACGTGATGATGCGTCAAACATAATTTTCCTGCCCCAAACGTGTATAAGCAGGTTCTTTCCTTTATTATAGTATAAAGAAAGTTCCTTGTCAAACTATAAGGATATAACAGTAGAACGGCGGAGTTTTCAACGGCATTATACCTGCACTTTGAGTACAACACAAAAAAAATACAACCAGGCAGTTTTCAACATCTCCATTAATATTATAGTTTGATAAATCATGATTATTCATGTAAATATACAGAAATGTATTACTAAATTTGATTTTATTTTACTCTTTAGGAGTAAGAGATAATTGTAGACTCATCAGTTTGATTCTATACTAGTAGTTCTGTGAACAGTAGACCTCACGCAGTTTTCTCATCAACAAGTATCTGATGTCACCTGTTCTAGTTATTCAGTTGAATCACAATTCCCAGTTGAATCATAATTTACTCTAAAAAACTGTTATTTGTTTTCTCCAAGATCAAAAACTCACGTATGTTAATAAACTCAGTTCACGTTTGAATTTGCATCTCATATTTATCCAGTTTCGTGATAATCTTTCCATCTAATAAAAATATTTCTCAACTATTTTAAAATTATTTTTTTTCAATCAAGAATATTATAATTTCTTCAGCATTATTCATTTTATTCAATCATTTTTTTATTTTATTTTCAATCACCTATTAAATTCGTTTTTCAAATGTGAGAATATTGATATTGATGGGCACGCATCATAGAAAATATTGAAACTCTACCTTATAGAAATAGACACGGCCAGACAACTGTGTAATGCATGCTATGAATTGTCAGCTGATTGATTGTGAATAATTCTATAGTCTGATTGATCTATCTTCAAAGTAGATGATATAGTGATATCAGAGTATGGAGGAATTCCTTTTCTTTTCATATTATCCTTAAAATGCAAAATTTCAAAAAAACCTTGTGTATACATCGACGCGCAGTTGAAAAAGGAATATTCCGGCCAAATCTCATCGAATTCTATCAACGCGTTTGACCGTAATCGCGTTACATACAGACAGACAAAAGCAAATCGAGTTGAAACACAGACCTCACTACGTTCGGTCAATTATATTAAATCTGCAAATTACAAAAAAATCACAGCCAATACTGATTCTTGTCTGATAAGTGAACACATATTCAATTAGAAATAATTAAAGCTGGATTCACTCACATCAGTGAAAATATAATTTAATGGGGTTCTAGTTGAATCATTTCCACTCAGCCTGGCCCGTATAAATAATCCCATTAGAGCTTATGGGAATTATAGTTTCACTGTCTTTGCGAATCCAGATTTGAGCATCTTCGAAAATAGTTTTGTTGCATACATTTTGATTTGGTTGTGCTTGAACGATAGGTTGAAATGATATAAGCATTCTTACTTACATTCCATTTAATTATTTGCATTATATATAAATGTTGTGTATTTTATATAGACTATCACTAGCAGGTAACCCGTGCTCCGCAAGGGTCTACTTGACAAACTGGAAACTTGACCTACTGAAATCTTGAAGAAATTAAAATAAGCCTATAACCATCCTCGGTGAATTAAGAATCAATATGCGAACTTTCAAGTTAATCAGTTGAGTAGTCCAGACGTAATGATGCGTCATTCGTGAATTCCCTATCCCGAATGTGTATAAGCCGATTCTCCTCTCTATTATATTATAAATTTTTAATTTTTCAGATTGACGAGGGATGGTGGAGGGGCTACTGCCGTGGTCAATATGGATTATTCCCTGCCAACTACGTTCTACTGCAGTAACATTATGTTCTAAAGGCTTTTAAAATATTAATTTATTCACAACTACATAATTATTTATCATTGTAATCAGTATTTTATATATTTTCTACTACTTTGCCAGTCAATTTTATCACTATTATTTCAATTTGAATTCGCTGAAGGAGGTGCTGTATATTGTAGCATTGTGTCAAAATGACTCACAGCATTATTATGTGCAATATCAGGCACGTCTATGTCGGCTGTGATTATGAATATTGTAAGTATTCAATTTTTAATAACATACATTATAACTGAACATAATCAAAGAAACCTGTAATTCATCTATCATGAATGAACGATTCAATTATAAAATTAATGTAATATTGAATATGTTTAGTAAAATACTTTGAATAGTTCCATGTGGTGTTAATTTTATTTCATGATACTGCTTACCAAATATTACACGAATTGAATAAAATGATGGTGCAAATTTCAGCCAAAACAGAGATACTTTTTGTTTCATTGTGTTTCACGATGGATGGTTAGTCAATGGTGATACTCATTTTTTTGTGAAAAATAAAAATCTTGGGACCTTATGCTCTTTGATGCGAGGAAAACGAATCTGGAATCCGATTTGCAAAATTCCTCACCGTTCATTAGATATGGCCGTTTGAAAATTTGATGTTTGAAGCTGCATAACTCACCCTGTATAGTAGCTGGGGGTGCCAAATTTGGCTCTGACATTTCTCAGGTAATTATTGTTTCAGTGTGTTTCACGATGAAACATGGTGTTTACATGGTGATTCTCATTTTTTGGTGAAAAATAAAAATCTGGTGTGGCGCACTCACACAACTTTCCTTGCCGTTATGAAAATTTATCACCTGACGCTAGTGTTCACGCGCAACTCAAGTCTACTTATAAACAAAGATCTGAGCCAGCTGGTGACAGGACAATTACGCTGGAGACATACGAGGTCTGCTATCTCATAGTGAATCAATTAATAGAATCAACAGTTGCCAACAGTTTGCAATTGGATAATCACATTTTCTCATATTTTGAGCTTATTTTCAATTTTAGGTGGAAATCTTCTCCACTCGAAATTTTTTGTTTAAATTACATCTGAAGCCTGATAATTAGGAATCTAAAATCAAACTTTGCATAGATGGGGCGGAGCTCCTGAAATTTTTACAGATATAGGACTCGTTGCAGTTGATAGAGCTTATCAATGACTATTTCAGGTATGAATTTGATCAAAATCATTGGAGCCGTTTTTGAGAAAATCGCGAAAACCCCTGTTTTTGACAACATTTTCGCCATCTTGGATTGCATTTGATCGAAATTGTTCGTGTCGGATCCTTATAGTGTAAGGACCTTAAGTTCCAAATTTCAAGTCATTCCGTTAATTGGGAGACGAGATATCGTGTACACAGACGCACATACACTCATAAGGTGCGTACAGACTTTTGCTCTGCTCCGCAACCGAATGTCACTCCAGCAGAGCGATTGATGATCGACCGGGGAGCAACAGTGGTTCGACCGGGGAACGCGAGAAGATCTAACATCTTCCGTAACGTTCATGATGGGTGCGACTGCCGTGCGGGGGCGGAGCGACTGCGGTACGATGGAGGAACGAGGGCGGAGCGTGCTCGTTGCGGGTTGGAAGCGCGTTTATGTGTACGCAGCTTTATACACACACACATACAGACCAATACCCAAAAACCACTTTTTTGGACTCCTGGGACCTTGAAACGTATAGAAATTTAGAAATTGGGGTACCTTAATTTTTTTTGGAAAGCAATACCTATGGTAGGCTAATAGGGCAAGGAAAGTAAAAATCGCTCAAACTTCGGAACCTTATGCTCTTTGATACGAGGAAAACGAATCTGGAATCCGATTTGCAAAATTCCTCACTGTTCATTAGATATGGCCGTTTGAAAATTGCTAATTTTATGTTTTGAGCTGCATAACTCACTGTGTATAACAGCTGGGGGTGCCAAATTTGGCTCTGACATTTCTCGGGTGGAGCTTCATC
The DNA here is from genome assembly GCF_014356525.2 of Nilaparvata lugens. Taxonomy (NCBI): domain Eukaryota; kingdom Metazoa; phylum Arthropoda; class Insecta; order Hemiptera; family Delphacidae; genus Nilaparvata; species Nilaparvata lugens. The sequence continues at coordinate 6,378,591 of NC_052510.1, read as the reverse complement.
TATGCGAATTTCAGCCAGAATTTCAGACGCTCGACTCAGTCTCACAGTCGTGAGGTCGCGAAGACTAGAATCGACGGGTCTGAGTGTCACCATTTGAAAGCGTCGAGAAGAGACTAGTCGCAGTCTCTTCTCGATTTGAGTCGCGTGAGTGTGAGTTGAGCCTTAACTTTCATTTGAAAACCATTGTCATCAATGGAAACCAGGGGACTTCTCTTTATGCGCTAGTTATACAGAGATGTTTTTAGTCATGTTATCCTATTGTACGTGTGTTCTAATTTAATTCTAACAAAAGGATTTTATTTGTCGCACGAATTTGGTAGCCCTACTCAATTTGTATACACACGCCAGTGTGAGTTAGTGAAAAAATCGTTCTAACTCCCTGTTACATTTCTAAAATACAAATCAAATCAAATCAAATTTTTATTTGCCATTTCAAATATAATACAAAACAATGATAAATGTCAAAAACAAAGTTAAGCAAGATAGACAATCAAAGTATTCATATAAATAAAAACTTTGTTACACAAAATAACATAATGAGCTCAGTAGTCACAAAAATCCGGAGAATTTTGATTCACTTTTCATGAATCCAAAAATTAATTAAAATCGCTCAAACTCTCAGCAATGATATAATATTTGTCTGTTATTAAAACAATAAGGCCCGGTTGCACAAAAGCCGGATAATTTTAAACCGTGATTAAATTCACGAGAGCCAATCAGAGAATGAATTTCTGAGACGGCTTCTCGTTGGATTAATCACGATTAAACTTAAACCAGATTTTGTGCAACCGGCACTAAATTGATCAAACTTTTATCTGGTATTTCAATTATTGTACATATCAAAATCACTCCTCAAGATTTTGTAATCGGGTTTGAAATATTATGTCATGTGATTGAGAAAATATTTTTGCTTGTTGAATGTGACACTGTACAAATAAATCATGATCAATGAATAAATAATATATTATTCTGATGTTTGGATTCATGCAGTTGATTTACCTGACCATACTCCCATTTTTTTTTAATTTGCAAATTTTGTGTGGAGCTCCATAACTTATTCTGCAAGTAAACTAGGGGCTATTTGGCCTAGACATTTCTCAGGTCAAGCTCTATTAATATTTCAGCCAAATCTAAGATACCTGCTTTCAGTTTTTCTCAAACAAAAAATTAAGGACTTTTTGTCTGTCCTTAAGGACAACTTTTTAAGGAAAACTGAAAGGATGGTCGAATTCGTTTGATTTTGGTACAAAATGATAGATCTTGAAATGATAGTCTTGCATTTGATGACATTGAAAATAAACACATATAATCAACTGAGACAAACACACATATTTAATGTGTGTAAGCAATAAATAATCAGTAATGCTTCTTCTAAAAAAAAAACCTCTTGCTAAGTTCTAACTCCCTGTTACATTTCTAAAATACAAATGAGCTCAGTAGTCACAAAAATCCGGAGAATTTTGAATTTCCCGCTCAAATAGTGCTCATTTGCATATTAGAAATGACCAGATTTCTACCAGGGCATCAGAAACATAGAAGAGGTACACAAATTATATGAGTGTTGCGGGTTGCCTATGCTTGCATTGGAAGGCGTTGAAAAAACCTGCTACCTCTTCAAGTGTTCTGACTCCCTGGTACAGAATTAAAACCAACTAAAATACTACCAGGGCAACAGAAACATGCAAGAGGTACTGACTGACTGGAGCGGGAAATTCAAATTTCTCGGGATTTTTGTGACTACTGAGCTCATTTGTATTGGATGAGAATTAGAACAGCACAGCAGAAAAATGCAACAGGTAACGAATTCATTTTTCATGAATCCAAAAATTAATTAAAATCGCTCAAACTCTCTCAGCAATGATATATAATATTTGACGAGAGAAACAATATAATGTCATCACCATCACATTGGCGAAATTCCTTACCGTTCATTAGATTATGGCCGTTTGAAAATTTGCAAATTTCATGTTTGAAGCCTCATAACTCATCCTGTAAAGAAGCTGGGAATGCCAAATTTGGCTCCGACATTAATTAATTTCTCAATTAAGCTTCATCTATGGTGCAAATTTCAGCCGAATCCGAGATACTTATTTCTCTCACTGTTTGCACGATGGGTTAGTCCATGGTTATTCTCATTTTTTTGTGAAAAATAAAAATCGCTCAAATTTCGGGACCTTATGCTCTTTGATTTGAGGAACACGAATCTGAAATCCGATTTGCAAAATTCCTTACCGTTCATTAGATATGGCTGTTTTGAAATTTGCAAATTTTATGTTTGAAGCTGCATAACTGACCCTGCATAGTAGCTGGGGGTGCCAAATTTGGCTCTGACATTATTCCTTAGGTAGAGTTATCTACCTGATCTATATCTATGATCTAGATCTATATCTATATCTATATCTAATGAACGGTAAGGAATTTTGCATCTGTGGTACCAATTTCTGCCAAATCTAAGAAAGATACTTTTGCATCCACTCGAAACATTTTCATCATGAATTTTTATGTAATCTGAATGAATGGTTGATTTTGTTACAAAATCATAGATCTTGAAGATACTAAGTCAGGCCTGTGATAAATATAGCAAATTTATCAATAGGAAACTAAAAATCGGGTGTAGTGAGAAATAAAAATAATTCAATTCTTTAATGTAATGTTTATTATATTTTATGTATACATTCTAGTATTAAATTATTTTTCGAAAATGAACAATTTTTATCCAGTCTACTTTTGGGTTAAATAATTGGACTCATGATAATCCATAACTGTCGTTCTATTCATGTACCTCATCAGTCATAACTGATAATTTCCACAGTTAATACAAAAAGATGGTTGTCATGGTGAACAGTGAATATATTTTTCAAATTGAAGATCCTGTCAATAAAGGATAATTCCATTTAATGGAACTGTATTAATCACAGCATTCATCAAATACAATTATTGATTTAAAAAATACAACATATTGGTCTATAACCAACTCAAAACAAATAAAGCTACATGTTTCAAGATAATTACTCCAACAATTTTCAACGTGAGAAACGTGTTACTAAAAATGTACTTTAAACATGCTTGAAAGACATTACAATAATTCAATAAATAATTATTTTTCTACAGACAAAAATAGACAGCTATCACTGAAATAAAGGAAAATTATTCATTTTTATTCTCATTCTGACTAATTATGTCATGAGATTCACATATTATTTTGATTTTTAATTAACTCGACAAAATAAATGTCAAAAGAGACTACAATTAATTTAAAAACACCATTCATGCTAAGTACTGCTTATGCCTGTATCAAAACCAATCACAGAGTTTAATAAATATTTATTTTATTTAAAAAAAATTATTAATCATGAAAATTTGCGAGAGGCTTGGCTCATGAAATATGACATAATAGATAAAAATTTCATTTTATAACTGAGTGTTAACCAGTTGAATGAGTAATGAAAAAATAGAAACTCTAATAAAAATTAATTTCTGAAGTAGCTCAAACGACTTAAAAGAGACACTATTAGCTTTACATATCAAAATATGGTATGATCAAGGAATTACATCTCATTAATGTACTAAATGATAACAAGATAAGAAAAACATCAATCTAATTTACAGAAGCTTATATTATTAATGAGTTTAGTATTTTTTGAATGTTTTGGGGGTATTAAGAACTCACTCCATAGGATCAGCTCAGTTGGGATTCATGAACTCAATAGAAATACTGAATATACTATTAAAATACTGATTTACAAATAAACAGAATACTCGTCTTTTCATTAGGTACTTATCAATGTTTTACTTGACAATATTATTGTCACAATAATATCATGATAATTAATAATAAATATCATGATGAAAATCACCTCACATTGTAGAATAACTTACTGATATGTTGTACTAGAATATTATTTCACAGATCTTGATCTCTATTTACTGAAAGACCATTGGAGATTTTAACCTTATTGAATCTCTCCAGATAAATAATAATTAGAAAATGAAATACACTAATCTGCACATTAGTATATTAGTGAATCAACTACTAAATTAATAATTTTGCTACGTTTGTTGAGTTGGCAGTTTTCAATTCAATTCCATCTGTAATTAATAAATTATTAATATTACAAGTAACATTCAATTACTTACAAACATATCATGCATGTTTCGTTTTATTGTATCAGTGGGAAACATAGGCCTATTCATTATTGAGATTATCTTGGAGAATGTCGAATCTCTAGTAAAGGCATTTTCTGTTGACGATAGCGACATCACAAGAAACGTTGTACTTGAAGTTAGTGTGATGATGGTTCCAGTCTGCACATTCAACTCACAACTGATCACCTGCAAAAAGAGAATAATTCGAAAATTACAAATTAGGTAGGCAGAACCGCAAAACATACAAAAAAAAACATAAAAAATTAAATAAATTAAGAAATTGTCAAAACCCAGATTTTATTGAAAGTTAGAAAGATTGACAATGGTGTAACAACCGAAACCGGTCTTTCTAAGGCCGGTTGCAGACGAACCACAATCGCATGTGGGATGTGGGAGCGATTATTTTCCTTCTGTGGTACCACAAACGCAGCGCATATGAAATACATTGGCAGGTATGGCAGTGGCACTGATACTTCCACAAGACGCTGCGCGCTGTGGTAGCGATTATTTTCCTTGCGATTTATTTTCCTCGATCCGCACCGAGCCGACGCCGACGTACGGCCGAGTGTCGGACGTACTACGAGTGAGAAAACAAATGCTTTTAAACGGGACACATACTACCGCACCACGTCAGCACCGTCACCGTGTTTGTTGCCCGCGCCGTGCCCGCGCCGTCACCGACTAGTCCAGTTTACTTTTTGAAGGAGACGGTGCGGCCTCGTTTAACATAGAGTGAAAAACTTATTGAAGAGATACGGAATTTTCCAGTTTTTTACGATCAAAGTGATGAGGAATATGGTTGAACAGAAAAATAAGTTGAACCAAAAAATTAGAGCCAAATAAGTCAAGCCAAAGGTATAATAGACATAATAAATAAATAATAAAACAAAAAGTATAAAATAAGGAACCCGTGACTGTGTCTTGAATTTTTAATTTAAAACTAATTACGTGTGGATGAAGAAGGCAGAAAATAACAATTTTATACCTGATATATATTCCCATTACTGATGATGGTATTGTTATGTACCGAAGTATATACAAGCACTATGATTCTCATCTTCTGTGTCTACAGGTAAGATTAAGTTTAAGATTGAAAATATAAATTGAAATTAGATGTAACAAGCTTTCATTAGTGTTATATTATCAACAATAGGTAATAATTTAACATTTATTCAGAAATCAGAGCACAGAAGCACTACAGAACTGAGACACTGCTGCCGCTCAGCTGTCGCACGGATACATGTGTTCTCCTACCACTGTACGTCGGCGCGGGCTCGGTGCGAATATATGTGTCCCGGCCTTTATCCAATGTCTTTTCCTATTCACACTCAAGGTTAGAGGTTCAAGTTTGGAGGTTTGGATATTGGGTTGTTCAAGTTTTTTCACCAACAAATTTACTAAATTTTTGTTCTCAAGAATATTTAATTCTTTCTAATATCAATATCAAGATCACATATTATCTGAGATATAGATATAGAAACCTATAGGATCACAGATCGCTCCCTGTGTGGCTGGTCCCTAATTTTAATCGGAATCATTCATAATCTGGACGAAGAAATCATTCTTTATAATTAAAAACTTTCTCATACATAAAAATTTTACATACGTGATGAATTTCTGTATCTGTTCGGAGCTCGAACGGAAAGGTGTATTGATTTTGTGCTCTCTTATCGCCGATGATTAGACTGTAGCAACCTGATCCGTCTATGGACTATTCTATTGAATTGAGCATTCTAAACTATTGAGTTAATTCGTGAGCTTTTATGTCAGTTTGGAATTATTACTTTGAGTTGTGTTAGTTGTTGTGTATTAATTGAGTTATTCATGACAGTTTTAAATTATTACTTTGAACTGTGCTTATAAAACTGTTCCAAATTCGTAATAGTATGAGTGCCTGTGGAAAGTGCAACCAACCGGTTAATCGATCTGACGTAGCTGATAAACTCTTCTGTAAGGAGTGTAATTTTTATTTTCATATAGCTTGTCTTAATATAAAATCAAGTGATTTATCATTTTTGAAAAACTCATCGTGGTGCTGTCCTGGTTGTCTTAAACAACAGCGTGCATCGAGACAACACTCGTTAGATAGCACACCAGTTAAAACTAACGTGACCCCCGAGTCAAACTCTTCGAATATGACCGATCCTACTGTCTCAATGGAGTCGTCTTTGGAGCAATTAATTAGAAATAGTCACTCGCAGTTCTCCGCCAGTATAGAGGAGTTAAAAAGTATAATTAAAACCGGTCAGGATGGGCAGAGTGAACTTAGTAGTGTGATTAGTAAGCAGAGCGAGATAATTGATCGGCAGCAGCAGCTCATAGATTCACTCCGGATTGAAATCAAAGAAGTTCGTGAGCGACTGCAGTCTACTGAGGATCGTCTCGATGACCAAGAGCAGTATACCAGAAGGAATACGCTTGAGATCCACGGTGTTCCCGGGAAGGCGGACGAAGATGTGATGGAGACGATTGCTGAGGTGGGACGAGCGGTGGGCTTGAACGTGACGCCGAGTATGGTGGACGCCTGCCATCGATTGCCGATTCGTACGGGAGGACGTCACGCGGCGGATGCAGCTGGCGGCGGTATGCGGCCGGGCCTCCCTGCGGCCATCGTCGTCAGGTTTGTGAGACGTCTCGATGCTGATCAGTTCATGGAGCTGAGAAGAAAGATAAGCGTCCTCAGAAGGCAACAGGTCCACGGTCTTGAAGGTCAAGGTCCAATCTACATCAATCGCAGTCTCACTGCTAAGAGAAGAAAACTTCTACGGATGGCTCTCGCGCATTAATCTTAACTTATTTGTGCGACCAAGGAGATAATAGCTACCTTTAGTGAGGCGCATTATAATGGCAGTGTTTGATTAGCAATGGTATTGCTATCCTTGTCTATCATTCAAGAAAGCGGATAGCGCTATCTCTTTGCTGAAGCTCTGTTGCCAGATCGTCTTTTAACAATGTAGAATTAATAAACAAAATATTTCATCTTGATCAACTATTCAAAATTCATTACGAAATTATTGAAAAATATAATTTCTTGCTTAATAAAATATAATTGATTATTTTAAACGAGAATAAACCGTTAATTACATCAATAAACCTGTATCAGCTACCGTCTATAGAAGGCATTGACAAAACAGAGGATCGGCAACGTTTTCCTCTTATCTTTCTCCACTGCCATTATAACGTGGACTTCACTATAGGTGATTTGTAGGTACATGTAACTTGTGTTGTTTTGCCATCTCTATTTAAACTGAATGTTCCCTTTTTCAGAGACAATATTGGGAAACTGTCCTTTGGTCCTCTTAACAAATCCCTCCAGTCACTTTATTACGATCTTCACTTGAACGGCAATAATAAATCTAGATGTGCACCTTCGAACCCTTTTGAAATATTGAGAAATGATCACATTCTCCGCTGATTAACGTGATTCGATTGGTCACTACTTGAATATTAATTTTTTCTTGAGAATCGGGAAACTACATTTTTGTCAATTTTAAAGCCCAGTTTTCATTAGCAGAGTTAGTGGTGGAGTTCGGTAGAGTATGTGGACCTCACTATATGGACAGGAAGTTCTCTCGAATGAGCCAATCGGCGAGCTTTCTGTTTTGTCATGCCAAATCGTCTGAGCAACGCCTCGTGTGGCTTTGCCACAAGAATCAATTCTCCAATCTCATTGACTGGATAAGGCTCTGCTTCTGAGTTAACCTCTTTACTTCTTCATCTTTTCTTTGCTGAGGGTGATGCCCACATGCAACCCAGGCTTGTGCGTGGTAAGGAGACTTGTGGGTGATGATGAGTAAAGTGGTCACCCTTCCAATGGTAGTAGCAGGCACATTATAATGGCAGTGTTTGATTTGCAATGGTATTGCTATCCTTGTCTATCATTGGCAAAGCGGATAGCGCTATCTCTTTCTCGTTCTGCTCTGTTGCCAGATCGTCTTTTAACAATGTAGATTTAATAATTAACAAAATATTTCATCTTAATTATGAAAATTCATTATGGAATTATTGAAACATATAATTTCTTGTTTAATAAAATATGATTGATTATCTTAAACGAGAATGAACAGTTAATATTACATCAATAAACCTGTATTAGCTACCGTCTATAGAAAACATTGACAAGACAGAGGAACGGCAACGTTTTTCTCCTATCTTTTTCCACTGCCATTATAACGTGGACCTCACTATAGAGCTTCTCTCGATACGCCAACCCCATCAGCGAGCTTCCTTTACTGAAGTGCCGACTGAAAAACGCCTCGAGTGGCTTGGTATGATGTATGAACAAATTGTATGAAGAAATGATAATGTTGGGAGATGAATAAATTTAATAGAGTAATATAATAAATAAATATAATACAGTAAATTTCGCAGGTAGGTCGGAAATGTGTGTTTACCTGTCCACTATCATGTGCTACCGAACTCGCGCATCCAGCGTTCGTACTTGTCGAGGTCCTCCTTTGACACACTCTTGTTGCACTTGGCCAGTGCTTCGGTGAAGTCCTGTGTTGACACCGGCAGATCCAGCTCCTCCTGCAAATTCAAATCACAACTTGAATAATAAATCTGTTGTAAACAATTTACTATCACCAAGATACATATTGGGCCATATGAATAAAACCAAAGCATATGCTCATGAGCATGAGCATGGAGCATAAGGTTTTGCTCATGAGCATTAGGTAGAATAGGTAGTAATAGCATAAGCATTTGCTATTTTTTATATGAATAAGCTTTACCTTATACTCTCACCTTATGCTCCTGAACTCTGGAGCAAATGCTCACGCATTTTAAATATTTTTCATCAGCTGATTCGCCTCTGTGGTCTTACTTTGTTTTATAGCTCACGTAAGCGCTAAATATGCAAGTAGGGGGCACCGCTTGTGTTTGCGTCGTCTGCTCTGTTTTCTATTTATGAAATGAAATGAAAAAATTCTTTATTAGGCGGAGTTAGGTCTTTTAAGTCCTCTCTACCACTCAACCACTGAATAGAGTTGTAGGTTAGTTGAGTTTAGAACTTTGAAATAATAGCGTGAAATATGTCATCTCTATAATAATCTTCAGCATAATCTTATAATATCAATAGCCTTCTTATAATCGTCTACACTCTCATCTTCTTAAATGCCTATTTCCTATTTTGTGATGGCTATCTTTATATCAGATAGTTATCTTTTGTATTTATTCTTTTATAGGAATAATGGTGATATATTATATCAAGGTTGAATCTAAAAATTTGTATAGTTCTCAACTATTGGTTGTGATCGTATCTGGTATAGTTTCCTCTTCCTTATACGAATTAGTTGAGCCATTTTACTATGAGCAAAAGGTGAAAAGCTGCTCTAGACTAGACTCACCTTTTTTGAAGCATTTGCTTCAAAATTTGAGCAAATGCTCTAGTTTATTCATACAATTTTCAGTATATGCTTTTACTTTTGAGAAAATGCTCAAACTATATTTATGATGAGCATGAGTGAAAGGTTTTGCTCAAGTTTATTCATAGAAAATGAAGCAAATACTCCATATTTTAGAAGTATAAGCAAATGCTCAACTTTATTCATTTGGCCCAATATTACTAATTTTCTACAGATATACTGACAACTATTCAGCCCGAACGCAGAGAATATGATCGGGATAGAACAACAGGCATAGCCCAAAACTATTCTGTTCTATTTCTAAGGAAAGTTAAAGTTCAAAGTTCTGTCCAAAAATATATATGAGCTAAAATTTTTGAATTTAGAATGATTAAAATACCAAATTATAGTCGAGTATTGCACTTAATATCACCGCACTATGAATAAATAAGTTATTTCAGAAAAATTTGAAGCCAAAAATATACACACAACTTTCCACTAGGCACAGCTGTTACCACTTTAATGTTACGTTGAGTTATCAATAATCCACTCGACAGTTGATCCGCAAGGGTTTGTTTAAAGCACAGATAGATTGAATTTAGACAAACTGAAAACTTGACGTACTGAAATCTTGATGAACTGAAAATAGGCCTATAACCATCCCAGGTAATTTATGAATCTATAAGCAAAATTTCAAGTTAATCAGTTCAGTAGCTAAGACCTTAGACGTCATAATGCGTCATTCGTGTATTTCCTATCCCATATAGCTAGCTATTAATCTATTACTGACCTTAGCCAACTGCTTGATCTGTTCAGGCTTGAGGCCGGCAATCTTGCGTCGCATGGACATCATAGAGGCGTCGCGACACACGTTAGTGATGTCGGCGCCCGAGTAACCCTTGAGTCGCGTCGCGATGTCACGCAGATCGACGCTGGCTTCCAACTGCACTTCACGCAGGTTGATCTTCAGCAGCGCCTCGCGTCCTGAAGCATAACATGAATCACAATTACATTGAATTAATTATTATTAACAAATAATCAAAAATAGATCAAGTTAATAATTATCAAACTAAAATCATAAGTTAATTGCCGAAACCACCCTGAAGAATCTTCAACAACGCCTCGCGACCTAACATAAATTACAATTACATCAAGGAGAGGAATAGCACAAGGTTACCTTATTTTTTCTTTCCCTATAATTTTGGTGATGTACAGAGTGTTTCAAAAAGAATGACCCAATTTTAAACAGTTATATTTATTTTAAAAAATGGTGTAAGCAAACCAATTTTACATTAAATTACTCACAGAAGTATCAAGTTTATGATGATTTATTATAAGTATTCTATGTGCCCTCCTTTTGAGGCTCGGACGACATCCAAACGGTAGCCAAATTCGTCCCAGACTGTTCGCAAGATGTCTTCTCGGACTGTAGCTACTGCATCAGTTATCCTGGTTTTTCGCTCATCAATATCAAGTGCTGAGGGAGGAACATAAAAACGATCTTAAACGTTCTTCCTCCCTTAGCACTTGATATTGAGGAGCTAAAAACCAGGGTAACTGATGCAGTAGCTACAGTCAGAAAAGACATCTTGCGTACAGTCTGGAATGAATTTTGAATTTGGCTACCGTCTAGATGTCGTCCGAGCCTTAAAAGGAGGGCACATAGAACACTTATAATACATCATCATAAACTTGATACTTCTGTGAGTAATTTGATGTAAAATTGGTTTGTGTACACCATTTTTTATAATAAATATAACTGTTTAAAATTGGGTCATTCTTTTTGAAACACCCGGTACTTATTGTATGAATCAATCAAAGTTAATTATTATCAAACTAAAATCATAAGTTAAATGCTGAAACCACCCTGAATAATCTTCAACAGCGGCTCGTGGCCTAACATTAATCACAATTAGATCAAGTTAATTATCTATATAAATAAAAATCGAGCCTCAAATTCTGACATTCAATATTTTTTTATGTGTGTACCGAATTTGATTATTTTTTTAGTTGTATTCGTTATGTTCAGGACCAGGTTTATGGCCTATCAAATTTATAATCCGACTTCAGGACTCTTTCCTTCGGTCCTTCAAAGATCACATATAATCCTTATGGGAGAAGATTTGTGAGCTGGTCACACACAGAAATAAAAATCAGCTGTTATAATCATTGCGTCATACAACAGCCGTCAGTAGATAGTAGACAAGAGTGTGTTCTGCTCCATAATCGCCCATTATTCTAAAACAAAATTACTGTTCTGTGTGTAACCATACAGCAGTGCGGCCTCAGGTTAAATACTTACATGCTTTAAAGACATGGCTTTGTTTCGAATAATTGTGCTGTCTTCGGTGTTCAGAATTGATTGATTCTTAGTAAATTATTTATTTTTCAGTTGGGAAATCATCTATGTAAATAAAATGCCGCATCGCGCCTCCTCAGTTGAGCATCCAGCTAAAGTTTGTCATGAGATGTATTCAACTATTGAGCGGTACGAAGTTCGCCGGGCCAGCTAGTTATAAGAAGAAATTCAAAAGTTAAATGCTTAAACCAACTTCACCTACTGTAAATATTGACAACAGGGTCGAAGGAGATTCTATGAGAGTCACTATCCAAAAATTAATCGAACCCGGTACCTCCTAATTGCTAATGCTGAAACCACCTTCTGCTACTGCTAATATTGACAACAGGTTGAACAGCCACAAGGAATTTCGAAGAGGGTTACTGTCCAAAAATTATTAGCTAGCCCAGGTATCGATCCCGGTATCTCCTAATTGCTAGTCAGGTGTGCTCACCTTCACATCTCAACCGACAATGTTCATTATTTGTGCGTAAATGCATTCTGCCGTCGTTTTACAAATCTTTGGATCTATCAAGTAGTAATATATAGAAGTATTAATAGAATTCAACAAATCAAACATTTTACAGCTCATAACTATTACGAGGTAACTCATGTATGATGTAGTATGATAGTTATGATTGTATGTTAGTGTATAGTGAGGTGAAGGTTATCATGACAGTGGAGAAAGATTGGAGAACAGTGTTGCCGAATTTCTGCCGATTAAATGTTTAGTTGAATGTACTAAATTTTTCAAAATTAATCCGACAACGTATCAGAGCAAAGGTCTATAAAAATCATTGAGGCGACTCTATCAGCATGTCTTGGTTTGCACTGCATCAAACTTTCAGTGGTCACCAATCACTAAGGCTGCCATATCTCAGTTAATATTGGTCCAATCTTAAAAAGTCAGGTACCAATCGATAGATAATTAAATTTACTAAAAAAGTTATTTTTGTATTTTTTTGTAAAACCAACGGTTTCTGAGTTATTCAAGAAACAAAATTTTAAAAGGCCGCCATTTTGTTTTATGAATTTGAAAAATTATCATAATTTTGTTGTAGCTTTGTCTAGTTATTATAAATGTTTGTGCAAAGTTTCAACTTCGTATGTTCAACCATTATTTAGAAAAAAATAATAAGTGAAAAAAGCAAAATGGCCGCTGTGTGAGTAACTGAAGACTTCCGAACAATTTAAATATGATATTTAGATAAATTATGTTTTTCACCCAGGAACAATGCCCTAGAGTATTGGTAGGGAGTTTGTGTATATCAATGTCAAATATATCAATTATTGTGTATATCACCCTGTATATCAATGTAGTGTATAAATAGAGTATAATACCAGCACTGTTGGGCAGCGGAATATAGATGCGTTTCTCGAGTCGCCTCCTGAGAGCCTCGTCGATGTCCCAGGGGAAGTTGGTGGCGGCCAGCACCATGACCACCTTGGAGGGATCCTCACCAGAGCTGATGCCGTCCATCTGCACCAGCAGCTCAGACTTGACGCGTCGCGACGCCTCGTGTTCGGACTCGGAGCCGCGTCGCGAGCACAGCGAGTCGATCTCGTCAATGAAGATGGTCGACGGTGCGTAGAAACGCGCCTGCAACAACACAAAAATAAAAAAAAACTAATAAGAAAAGAATAGAAACTTTATTTGTCACAAAAACACAGTTTGACATACAAACAAGATCAGATAGAATAAGATTACGGCCCAGTTACACAAAATCCTGGTATTTTTCTATTGACGATATAAATGGCATTCATGTAATAACATTGGTAGATAAAATAATAAGGAAATTCTTGTGCTATTTTTCTATTTCAACAAATTTATTTTTATTTATTTATTGTATAAAATACTATAATCATAATACAATTATGACATTGGAGGAAAAACTAGGCTAAGCCTGTACTATTTCTCTCCAAAAATTTTGATAAAATGTTAATGTTGTCCAAAAGATAAGGTTATATAGTCACACACTGCTTCGTCACTTGATTTTCGGTCCAGAAATGATGATTTAAAATTTTGAATTTTGAAGGTTGATTTTATACTCTAAATGAATCACAATAAATTAAAAACTTTAGAAATATTGTACTTATTTAAAAAATTTGAATACAAAATCAAAAACCTACTCACTATTTGTTATTCACAGCTCTAAAATATATTTAGACTCAAATATATATTTGACAAACATGTTTGTTGACACAGTTTGGGCAAATTTTATTATGTTTGACAAACAATGTTTGCCCGTGACCAGTGTAGACGCGTCACCAAACAAAATATTTGTAAGTGGGTAGAACAGGTTTTAGGTTTTACAGAAAACACTGAAAATGTTTGGAAAAACAGTAATTTTTTGTTTGACAAAGAATGATTGTCCAAATTTTTTAAAAGGTTTGTCCCTGAGTCCCTCAAAAAATATGTTTGCCGAACATGTATGTCGAACATTTGTTCAGTGTGGACACGGCTTAACACAGTCCAAAATAAGGTTAGTCTTTCATGTACAATTTCTATAGTTTCAGACCAAAATAAACATAGAATCTATAATTTTTTAATTAAGATGGCCTAAATTGATTAGAAATATTTCACTCAATTACCACTTGGAACGATATAATATTGAGTTATTTAATAAAATTTGAAACCATAGAGGAAACAGAAACTTAACTTAATTTACTCACAGCAATACAGAAGGCTACATTGATAATGGTGTATGATGTTTCAGAATGGTTGAAATGAAGATAATATAAAAAAGGAGTAAAACATGAAGAATGTGATGGGAGAATAACAAAAAGAATAGGGATATCTTGCAACAAGCTACTTGGCTCGTAAGTAGGCTACGAGGAGAGAATGTTAATAGTGGCATAGTAGCCATCCACTCTCTCGCACTCGTCGTCATTTTTACGCACTTGGCGAGAGTGTGGAGCCGGCATGAAACTACATTTCAAATTTGTCACTATATTAAAGTGTCCATAAACTCTCATTTGAACCGTGAATGGATTTAGGATGGCACCAACATATCATTCGTAAAAAAACATTTGATTTGTGAATGGCTTTAGGACTGCGCCAACATACCATTCATAAAATATCATTCGAAACGTGAATGGAATTAGGGTAGCGCTAACATACCATTTCGAAGAGCAGCCTGACGAGCTTCTCGGACTCGCCGCGATACTTGGAGGTGAGTGTAGAGGAGGAGACATTGAAGAATGTGGTGCCGCATTCGGTGGCCACTGCCTTGGCCAGCATAGTCTTGCCTGTGCCAGGGGGGCCAACCATCAGTACGCCTTTCCACGGCCGCCTTATGCCCTGCACAACCAATTCATACACAATCAATGCATAGAATAAAAAAAAATATTGAGATTTATTAACAATATTAAATTTGTCAACATTTAATATTGGATAATAATAAAGTATTTCAAAAGAGCTACTTGAATTGTTCAATTAATAAAGAAATAACTATATACAGGGTGTTTCACGGACTTCTTTTTGTTCCCCAAGATCAAGAGACAACTCAAGGGGACGCGGTTTGGAACTCTGGAAAACGTTCAACGTGCTACGACGAGGGCTCTAGACAGCATAGAGGTTGCCGACTTCCAGGGAGCGTTCAGGGATTTGAAAATCCGGTATCAGCGTCTTATCGACTCCAATAGGGACTACTTTGAAGATATCTGATGAAAAATTGTACATATTTTGCCCATAAAAAATTTCCTGAGGTCAGTCCGGTTACTTATTATACAGACTATGTATATCAGCAGGGATCGATAAAAACTTGTGTTAGCCGTGACCTGGCTAAAAACGTTTGTTCATAATTGGGTTTGAACCCGGCACTTCTAGACTACTACACAACCACTATATCCACTTGACCACGGATCACCAAATAAGTAAATGAGGATGATAATACTTGCTAAATTTTTAATTGCAGCTTATTATCTTCGTAAAGGAAAGATTAAAAGACGTAGATATCAAGTTCACCCGATGGTCGCCCAAAGAGCATTTCAAAGGGAATTTAGTACCATTATATACTTCATTGCTTGGGGATGAAGATACATTTTTTAACTACCTCAGAAATTTTGATGAGTTATTTCGAGCTTGCATCACCATTGGGAATACTTGCAGTCACTTTAAGCTACGGATCAAATAAATGTAGATAATATTAATAATATATGATTTTTCCAATAAAAAAATTAGAAAAGATTGAAGAAATGTATAGAAAAACTCTGAATTCAAATATGACACTATTAATTGAATTCATTCATTATGCTATTCAAATCAATATCAGCTGATTGTCGGGCAGAGGTGTCAGCACATTGGCCCATATGAATAAAACCAGAGCAAATGCTCATGAGCAAGAGCATGGAGCATAAGGTTTTGTTCATGAGCAAAAGGTAGAAGCAAAAGCATTTGCACATTTTTATATGAATAAGCTTTACCTTATAATCTTACCTTATGCTCCTGAACTCTGGAGCAAATGCTCACGTATTTTAAAGATTTTTCATCAGCTGATTCGCTTTTGTAGCCTTACATTGTTTTTATAGCTCACGGAAGCACAAATATGCAAGTAGGGTGCACCGCTTGTGTTTGCGTCGTCTGCTCTGTTTTCTATTTATGAATAGAGTTTTAGGTTAGTTGAGTTTAGAATTTTGAAATAATAGCGTGAAAAAATGTTATCTCTATAATAATCTTGGTTGTGATAGTATCTGGTATAGTTTCCTCTTCCTCATACGAATTAGTTGAGCCATTTTACTATGAACAAAAGGTGATAAGCTGCTCTAGACTGGATTTACCTTTTTTGAAGCATTTGCTTCAAAAGTAGAGCAAATGCTGTAGTTTATTCATACAATTTTGAGCAAAAGCTTTTACTTTTGAGCAAATGCTCAAACTATTTTTTTGATGAGCATCATCAAACCAGCAAAAGGTTTTGCTCACGTTTATTCATAGAAAATGAAGCAAATGCTCCATATTTTAGAAGGATAAGCAAATGCTCAACTTTATTCATATGGCCCATTGGTTATGTTGCGATCGGGTTAGTAATCAGTACAGCTCTGAAAGCTTCTACTCGTTTCAATAGCGCGTCAGTCAACCGATGGAACGGATGCGCTATAAAAATGCACATAAATATGCTATAGATTACCTTGAAATAGTCGGGCATCCACATAGGTAAGACGACAGCTTCTTCTAGGAGTCGTTTAGCTTCCTGTAGGTCGGCTATGTCGTCCCACCTGATGTTCGGGTTCTTCTGTACAATATCTCGTTCTGAAAACAAAATTCAGAATCAATTTCCAACACATATTATTCAATACAGTACTATACTTCCATGATTTTGGGAGAATTATACACATCAAATTATAGCCAATCCGAATTTTCCAAGTACAGTAATGAAAGTTATTTTGCTTTTGAAAATGTCTACAACTAGGGTTATGAAAATAATTGTCAAGTATAATAATATGTAGTATAATAGTGTAACACGAAAGTTGTTATTATAATTTGTTTTTAATCTATTATTTTATATTAAAAACTTTTCAAAAAAGGGTAGGTACCAACTATAATGTAATTTTATAAATGAAAATAAGTAGCCCTGAATTATACAAACAATTCAAGAAGATATACTAGTGTAATATGTATAGCCTAATAGTGTTGGTTATGTTAAGTATATAAATATGATTAAAGCGTGGTTTTCTCTAGTAGAGTTAGTGGTCTGGTTAGTAACTGGCATACTAACTCTACCGAGCTAACTCTACTCTACTTACTTGGTCGAGTAACTGTTTTCACTACAATTGAGAATAGTAGGTAAAGTGTGTTGTCTAGTGAACAGAACTAACTTTAGAATGTGAATACTTTTTAATAAATTAACAATCGAACACTTATTAAAACTTTAATAAATCAACATTTTTTGATTAGTTAAAACTTTCTAATAAATAACAATATTTCTTGAACATTTTGAGGGAAGTTTGATAGTCCTGAGGGAACTTGATAGCCGACGGCACGACTCTACTCTACTAGCTCGAGCCTGTTTTCATTAGCATAGTAGTGGTAGAAAACGGTGAGAAGCGGTGGTGGGAGAAGGCAAGTGGTAGAGTACTATCATAGAGAAGCAATAGCATAAATAGATATCCCATGGTATAGGGCGTTTATGTCGCAACTTTTACTGTTATCTCAAGCCGATTACTGTCGATTATTTTTACTGTTTTGACCGGATAAGAGTGTATGAACGGCACAATATGAGAGACTACCAGCGTCATAAAGCTTCACAGGAAAGAACTACGTGGACTATCAACTTGAGATAACAGTAAAAGTTGCGACATAAACGCCCTATACCATGGGATATCTACTTATGCTATTGTTTCTCTATGGGTCTATCCCACTCTACTCTAGCATGAACGTTTTCATTGGGAGAGTTCACAAGATAGTTAGTAATTGCACAGGGAACTCTACCACTAACTCTACTAATGAAAACAACCAGGCTTATACGTAATTGACAAGTCACCAGTCAAATGAGTCATACTCAAATGTGATGTAAAGTGACAATTCGACAATTAAAATAGAATTACTTCTTTATTCTATGACTGAATACGACCGGATTATTGGTATTTTCTTATAAAAGCAAATGAATCAAAACATACAAATAACTATAATGAAATCTTGTAACTTACCTAGCATATCAACCAAGTCTTTGTCAGGACCTGATGAATCGAACCTCCTCTCTTCCACCTGTTCTTGGTTATCCTTTTCTTCCTTTTCTTTGTTGTCTGTTTTCTCCTGCTGTAAAAAAGGAAATCACAATAATAATTTATGAATAATGAATAATCGATGATAGCATGACACTTAGGCAAGACGATAATTTTGATAAGTAAAAGAGACTCAAGAAGTTGGACTGAAAATTATGTTTGTATTTGTATTTTTATATTATCCATCTACAGAGTGAGTCATATGTATGGGAACCCTTCAATAAAATGGAGACTGTTGTGGATGTAATACTGTAACTTTCAGGATAAGTTATTGGTCGAATACTCTACCTTTTGACGTACAACTGAATTTCAACCCCTCATAAGGGGGTTGAAACTCGAATATTTTAGAAGTAAGCACCCAATCTTTGGTACATCATTTAAAGACCTTCTCGAAACAAGAAAAATTGCATCAATAAAAATGTTCTATGATACTTGTAACCAAAATGACGGCTGATTGAAAGTTTTAGTTTTTGAAGAAATCAGGGGTTGTAACTCAAATATGTTTAATGTATACACCCACTGTGTTGTACATCATTAAGGCCTCTCCAAAACAAGAAAGATGACATTAATGAAAATGTTCTATGATACTTGAATCCAAATTGGCTTGTATCCAATCATTTCTTTTTTAAAAACTAAAACTTCAATCAGCTGCCATTTTGGATACAAGTATTATAGAACATTTTAATGTTCCATGCCATCTTTCTTGATTTGAGAAGGTCTTTAAAATGATGAACCACACAATGGGTGTTTACATTTAAAATATTTGAGGTGTTTGTTCACTTTGTCTGACGAGCAAATCTGCCAATGTAGGAACGGCTGGAGAACTACAGAATGAATGACAGGGACAGTTAGTTACTCTGTGCTTTAAAAGGGTGTTCACTTAGTCTGCACAGCTAGTCCACTACCTCCGTTAACGTAAGTAGTGGCTAGTCTGCACATGTAGGAAAATCCCAAGAACTACAGAATGAACGACAGAGAAACTTAGTTCCTCTGTGCTTCAAAAGGGTGTTCAATTTGTCTGTTGTGTAAACACTCTCAAAAGAACTAACGGCATTCTCTTACACGCCACAGAACACAGTTTAAATATTGCAAAAAATACATCAATTATTGAAAACAGAGACAGATGACTCACATTATTTACACCATTACTAGGAGTGGAATCCTTCCTTAAGGTAGTCCGGCCTTTCTCATCCTTTCGACCCGATTTGACATTATTCCTTTGTGAATTATTGTTATTAGTCTTTTGATTACGATTAGTTGTGCGGACGTCACCCTTCTTCTGCTGCCCTCGGTTTTGTTTTATCGATGGGCCGTTTCTGCAAACAAAAAAACGCTATTTTAACATGATATAATGAATAATACTTATTGAAATAATAGTAATAATAATAGAAATAATAATAGTAATAAAAATAATATTAGTGATAATAATGTGAAATATTTATTATATGTTTGGTTTTGAAGCATCTAAATTTAAAAATCTATTTTGTGAAAATAATTAAGGACTAAAAATTTTATAAAGTGAACAACTACAAGACTTAACCTATTTCGGACTATGTGTAACCTTATCTAAATTTGGGAGAGGAATAGCACAAGGTTGCCTTATTTTTTCTCTCCCTATCATTTTAATGATGAACTTATTGTATAAATCAATAAAGAATGATGAATATGTAATAAGTCAAAATCAACAAAAAAGTATAATTTTGACAGTACAGTGACAGTAATTGTGACTGTGACTGTGTTGTGTTATCACTGTGTTTGGCAGTGAGTATAATTATGACTGGCTTGTGTTCTTCCTATAATTTCTGTCTATAGACCAATTCAACAATAAATAATCTCAATTTCGAATATTCCTATAAATTTGAAGTGCAGCTTCAAAACTTTTTTTAAAGTTTAGTTTTTTACCACTTCAAGGAAACAAATTATCACTATATGCTACACTATAACTAGGAGATAATGCAGATATGTTCAACTGAAATTAATAAAAACAATATAAAACTTGTAGTATTGTTTTTTATTAATTTGAATATAGTAGCCCATATAAGTGAAGTGATTTTATGTTCAGTTGATTATAACTATATTCAATAAAAAGCTACACTATATTGCTCTATTGTCATCTATTTCCCTAAACACTGATCGACTTTGTAGGTTATGTTTTCTTGTTCACGTGTGAATGTGAGCCTATTATTATAAGGCAGCTCACTATGGAACAGAATATATTGAAAAAAACGTTTATTGCATCAGAACAAGCTACCTTAAGCAAACCTTCAACTCGCCCCCTGTGGGTTGGGGGAGCTTTGAGTTGAAAATCGTACTCAAGAATTTGTTGAAAACCAGAATACACCCACAGTATCCCTGCTTGTCGTAAGAGGCGACTAAAAGGGACCCCCATTCCAAAACCCTTCTTCTCCTTCTTATATTATGCTTTGGAACTTTTCATTTCTAGAATGGCATTTTTTCCATTGACTTAGCTTTGTGCCATTCTCTCTTGGTAGAGAGTAACTGGGAAGGATATTTTTAATATTCTTTCCAAAGAATGGACAATGGTATGTCCAAAGCTCCGCCAATTTATGTAGATGCATTACAATATTATCTTGTATAGTTATTCCAAATGCATTTTTTTTCATATCATCATACAGTTCAATAATTAATTTCTTAGTTTATGTTATGTAAATTCATCTAAAACTTTGCTGTATTGTAAGCTATTGTATAGATGTATAAGCCAGTATATATTGCAATTTACATAAATAAATGAAGTACTCAATCAATTAATCAATCTCTCTTTTTCTATCTGTCAGCCTTCCTTGGTCATATTCCTACTTCTTCTAAGGCCAACCCAAGGTGTGATGTGGACCGTGCTGATGGGTGGTGCTTTTATATGGTGATTCTAACGGTGCCAGCAGGATACCAGGCGCCCCCCTGCAGTATTTAGCCTTGCTTGGACCTGCGTGGCTCTGTCTGGGTTGACTCCACTTCCCTAGCTGTTCGTGAACCACATGAACAAACCAAACTCCAAGGCAACACCAAATGTTGCCTTGTCTTCAAATCCATCAGGATCTGCCCCATCAGGGCAGGTTCCTCAATCTGGAATGGATGCTTTAGGAACACAGGAAGTTCCATTGCACTCTCATGTAGAGGCTATCAACATTGAAAAAGGCTTCAACTGATCACAACATGGATGACATTAGCTCGATCACATCACCCCAACTGGAGAGGAAGGATGAGCTTCTCAGACCACTTCTCAAAGAAGGGCGGCCAATCAGGCAAAACTTCTTGAAAGAGGTGAGGCTTTTGACCCTGCAAAGTTTCGGAAGGGCAAAAATAAAAAAACCCAAGAGATGGGTGAAACTTCGGGCACAGAAGTGGGTCAAGAGGCTGAGTCGAGGGTGGCCAGGTGCCCAAGAGGCGATTTGGCGACCTCTCCCTCAGCGGAAGGACCTACAAAGAAAGCCAGGAGTGGAACTCACATAGGTCACGAGGACCAATCAGTCTCTAGAGACTGCCAAGCATATCACACTGGATTGAAAGAGACTAGGGGCAAGAAGAAGGGCTCTATTTGGCTGCAAGAAACCAGGTGATGAATGGGATGTTGATATAGGAAAAAACTCCTGGATCTTCTAAAGGACACAGGTATTGGTTTGCCCAACTAACGTACTTGGGAACACAATAAGCTCCGATTGACGTGTGGGGTTCTTTGAACCTTTGGATCCTTGAATCCGCCCCTTCATAACATACATACATACAAACTTTCAACTCTCGCTTCAAACAGTCTCTAAACTCTCGTTCTGAAACCCAGCGTTACTTTTGACACGATTTCGGTGGTGAAATCAGATCTCCCAAACTTTGGTTACAATCATCAGTGGGTTATAAAACGAATGGTTAGCTTGAATTTTGTTCGTATTGTAGAGAATTTTCACGTATATTCTGAATAGAAGTTTGATTGATTAACCTACTCTAGAACATGGCACGCCATACTGGAGTAGGTCAATTTCCACACAGAAAACACTAAATATGAAGAAAACACATTATAAGAAATTTCTGAAACTAACTATTGTATGTAATTGTAAACTATATAATATTTTCTGTAATTGATGTAGTATTTTTAGTTTTTTGGGGGGAAATAAACATTTTTTATTTATTGATTGTTCACCTGTGATCGACGGGCGTGGGCGGTGGCCATACGTCAGGATCGCGCTCGTGCGGGTGCGGGGGAGGCCAGATGTCCGGGTCTCGAATGGACGAGTTGTTGAACCAGATCGACGCATCCCGCGTCGGCTCCTCGAACGCCAACCCACTGTGGTTGTTGCGCAGGATTGAGCCTAAACAGCCACAACAAACCTCATTGAAATACAGGGTGTCCCACGAAAGGTGTAATAGCCCAAGACCAAAAATATTCTACATTAAATTTGCAACAAAAAATGTCCAGTAACATTTTTTTTATATCGACGATATTTTCGAGATATATAGATTTTCCTGTCTTTTTTTTCTTCAGGGCTACTTTTGAATATAAATAAAAATATAAATCTGAGTACCCTTTTTTAATTATTTCCTCACGACATGTTTCAGCCACTAATGCCATTTTCAAGAAATAGGAATACTGACTTGAAAATGACATTAGTAGCCGATACATGTCGTGAGGAAATAATTAAAAAAGGGTACTCAGATTTATAGTTTTAGTTATATCAATTTTCCTATATTTTCGTCACATTTATTCATTTCCTTTATTGTACAAAGCACTTTAATCATAATACAGTAGAACGTCAATAATCCGGATTAATTGGGACTGGACCCCATCCGGATTATCAAATTATCCGGATTATCGAAATTACGTTAAAAAAACGGTCAGCACGCACTATTCAAGAAACAAAGCTGTTAAAATTGCATATACAGTATTCAATTATTGGTAGGTAGAGTATAAGGTATATACATTCTCCCCGCTTCGCGCCATTCTCCCGTCGCCCGCTCTAAAGTAAGGAGCTTAGCGCCGAGGACAGAAGGTACGCAAATTTTATTTCTTGCCAGAGACGAGTCCGGATTTTTGACGTCCGAATTATCGAGGTTCTACTGTATAAAATAAGACCATGGAGGAAAAATTAGACAGCGCCTGTACCATTTCTCTCCTAAATTTTGATAAGAATTTGTTGTCCAAAGTTATTGATATACGTCAATAAAACATAAAGAGAACTGAAAATGAAAACACAAATTGAAATTGTCTACCACTTCTATTATTATATAATACTATAATATAAACAGAACCTGATTTTGTGGTTTTACCAGCCACATCTTCAGCTGTTTATATTATAGTATTATATAATAATAAAAGTGGTTGACAATAATTTCAATTTGTGTTTTCATTATGGAGAACTACCACATCACACACAACACAACTGTAAGGTAAAAAAATTAGAGAACTATGAGTCAAAATCTAATTCTAGGGATATGGTTGGGAAGAGCAAGAAATTTCCAATAAGATGCACATAATTTGTTCCTTTGCTTGACAATTTTGAACTTTTTATGAGCGTTGAAACTTTTTGAAATTGGCTTTGAACATTTTATCAACTTAAAAAAGTTCAAAAGCATGCCCAGCTCAGATTTATCCCCTCATTATTATTATTATATTATTATTATTATTATTATTATTATCATAGCACCTTGCTAGTTTAGTTTGGCTATTTTAGTTTGGCTTAAATTGATAAGAATATTGTTGGTAAATAACACCTAATAGACGCTTCGGTTCAGACTTCTATTTTATTATGCTGTATTGTATTGTGTTGACTGTTGACTATATGTCGAATTGTGATGTACTATTGAGGTTGATAAAGATATGTTATATTTATTTTCATTTGAGTTTATAGATAAGCATTTTTAGTTGAGTTCTGAATGTATTTCACTCCTGTTTGCAGACAAGATTTTTCTTAAGCAAACAGTATTGTATTCAATGATCTGTAATATCATAAGTGTAAGGGAATTAGTCATGTAAATGATAGCATTGAATAAAACTTGATTTGATTTGTTATTCTATTCTATATTCGTTGAAGACTAAATAAGATCAAAATTATTTTCCATACATTCAAAAATGATGAAGGATACATTAGCTCAGAAAAAGAAAAATATTAGGTACCTAGATGAAAATTACTATTATTTAAATGACAGGATAGAATGAAACATAACCCACCTAATGGTCTATCGGTGTGTGAATCAGTCCTATACGTTTGTAAAGTATTCATAACTGCTTTCAGCTGCTCAAACTCTCCAGCTATTTGCTGTTGAATCTGCAACAAACATAAAAAAATATCACTGGAAAATCAAAATTCTTCTTCAAATATATTAACATTTCAGATTGTTCAAACAGATTGAAAACGACCAAAGTTCTGCTAGATAGTACTCAATACTGTTATTAGAACTATTCTTATATTTTTTATATAACTTTCTTAGCACGGTCATCACCCTTCCTAGTAAGGCCCACGTTATAATGATAATATTTGATTAACATTGGTGTTGCTATCCTTGTCTATCATTCGACAAAGCAGATAGCGCTACCTTTTTCTAGCTCCGCAACGTTTCCAGATAATTTTTTAACAATGTAGAAATATAATACATTAACAGAATATTTATTCTCAATCATGAAAAAAATTGTATTACTGAATTATTAGAAATTTATTTTCTTGAATAAAATATAATTGATAATTTTTAACAAGAATGAACAATTGATATTTCATCAAATACATCGGTATCAGCTATATTCTATAGAAATACAAGTGTAGCATCAGATGATAAAAAGTGAAATGCGCGAGTTCGTGGCTCACAAGTCTGTACGCACCTTAATACTAGAAATATCGGGGACCGAGCTTCGCTCTAGAGCACAAAGGCATAAAAACTTTATTACGAAAGAAGAAATTATAATAACATTCATATAGAAATGTTCTATCTAGTCACAGTAAATTGAGATTAATTCCCAGAGGAATGCAAAAATTTCCCTCACAAAGGCCCAGTTGCACAAAAGCCGGTTAAATTTTAATCCCGATTAACTTCACGTGAACTAAATCAGAGAAGACCATTTCAAAAAGATGGATCTACTGGAATTAATCAGGATTAAAAATAACCCGGGTTTTTCGCAACCGGCACTAAGTACCTGATTGAATGATTACAAAAGTTCAACAGCTGAGTCATAATTTTGACACAGTCCCACACACATGAACTCGCACACCCCCTTCCATCATCAACAGACGACGAAATAATTATTATCAGCTGTTTTTCCAAGGATGAATAATAATAATACATTTTAATGTCCTTCAGCGAGTTTTCCCAGGGATGAGACCTAGTGCAATCGAATCTTTATATTATAAACCTATTATGTTCTGAATTTCGTGAGAATCGTTGAAGCCGTTTTCGAGATCCAGTGAAATACAAACATATAAACAGAAGTTGCTCGTTTAGTAGTATATATAGTTTACAACAAATAAGAAATCACTAACACACAAAGCGTGTGTATAATATAAAAAGTGGATAAGATAGATAAAAAAATGTGATCCTTGTCTAAGAATATTTACGCACCTTGAATATCACCACAAATAATAGAATCACTAACAAACAAAGATTGTATATAATATAAAAATTGGATTGAATATAAAAAAATATATAGTCAGAGCAACACTAGTTAACCACAAGGCACTCTAAAGCCTCTTACTGGAGAGAACAACTGAAAAGAACTACGAGAACATACAAAGATCACATAAACTCCAAGGGAGAAAAATTGTCTAAAAATATTTACGCACCTTGAATATCACCACAAATAATAGAATCACTAACACACAAAGATTGTATATAATATAAAAATTGGATTGAATATAAAAAAATATATAGTCAGAGCAACACTAGTTAACCACAAGGCACTCTAAAGCCTCTTACTGGAGAGAACAACTGAAAAGAACTACGAGAACATACAAAGATCACATAAACTCCAAGGGAGGAGAGGACACTGACTGTCTTCTAGAGAGAACTGAGCTACGCCCAGACATGAATAATGCAGGCTGGCAATTTTATTTGCATATTATTTGGTGTCTAGGACACATGACTCCTGAAGGCATTTTGCAATTGGCCATCATTCGACACGCCAATAAACATCGTTGATAACACTGACATTGACAGACAGAATGGTATAGAATTAAATAAGTCAACCTGAGAACTGGAAGAAATTCGGACTATTTATGAGGAGACAGAGTTAAGAAATGGAAGACGTTTAGTGCAATTATCTGTTGGTTTTTAATATCAAATTGACAGAATGATATTAAATTTAAATATCGAGCTTGAGTGAGGTCCACGTTATAATGGCATTGGAGAAAGATAGTCGTACTATTCGTGAGACAGAGTTAAGAAATGGGAGACGTTTAATGCAGTTATCTGTTGTTTCTGAATATCAAATTGACAGAATGATATTAAATTTAAATATGGAACCTGAGAACTATAGTGAGGTCCACGTTATAATGGCAGTGGAGAAAGATAGGAGAACAACGTTGCCGATCCTCTGTCTTGTTAATGCCTTCTATAGACGGTAGCTGATACAGGTTTATAAATTAATAAAACAATATTTAAACTTGAAGTACCCTTTCTTATTTGAAATATTTTCAAGTTGAAAAGGGTACTTTAAGTTTAAATATTGTTTTGTTAATTTATAAAAGTAGCCCATTCAAGTGAAGTGTTTTTAGGTTTATTAATGTAATATCAACTGTTCATCCTCATTTAAAATAATAAATTATATTTTATTTAGCGATAAATTATATTTTCCAATATTTTCATAATGAATTTACATAATTATTAAGATAAACCAGTTTGTTAATTAATTATTAATTCCACATTGTTAAAAGACGATCTGGCAACAGAGCAAAGTGAGAAAGAGATAGCGCTGTCAGATTTGTTGAATGATAGGCAAGGATAGCAATACCATTGCTAATCAAACACTGCCACTATAACGTGTACTTCAAAATAGGATATTTTTCCATCGGAATGAAAAGATACAAAATATTTACTTTTCAACAATTTCAGCATTTATAGACAAGATACCGTACCGTACATGATCAGATATATCTTGAAATATAATTAATACATCTGAAGAAATGAAAAATTTGGAAGATAGATGGGCATTTAAATCTTGGAACATATCGAATGTATACACCATAGAAGTTGAATTCCGAATTCATGAAAGATTGTGTAGGCTCTACGATTACTACGTCTTTCTCAATAATCAATTGACGCAAATTGGAGCTTGTGACTAATCACTTTATTTCAACTTAGTCTCAGTTCGCAAATCACCTACGTAGTGGGATTGGTTCTACACTCGTAAAAACCATTAAGAATGGAGCTCTTTAAATCTGTCACCCCACACTTTAATGTCACACACCACATCAAATTATATTTTATTGAGCAAGATATTATATTTTCCAATAATTTTATAATGAATTTACATAATAATTAAGATAAACTATTTTGTTAATTAATTATTAATTCTACATTGTTAAAAGACGATCTGGCAACAGAACACAGCGAGAAAGAGATAGCGCTATCAGATTTTTTGAATGATAGGCAAGGATAGTAATACCATTGCTAATCAATCACTGCCATTATAACGTGGACTTCATTATAGTATATTTTTCCATCGGAATAAAAAAAAAATTTACTTTTCAACAATAGAATTTCAGCATTTATAGACAAGATACCGTACATGATCAGATATATCTTGAAATATAATACATCTGAAGAAATGTAAAAATTTGGAAGATAGATGGGCATTTAAATCTTGGAACATATAGAATGTATACACCATGGAAGTTGAATTCCGAATTCATGAAAGATTGTGTAGGCTCTACGATTACTACGTCTTTCTCAATAATCAATTGACGCAAATTGGAGCTTGTGACTAATCACTTTATTTCAACTTAGTCTCAGTTCGCAAATCACCTACGTAGTGGGATTGGTTCTACACTCGTAAAAACCATTAAGAATGGAGCTCTTTAAATCTGTCACCCCACACTTTAATGTCACACACCACATCAAATTATATTTTATTGAGCAAGATATTATATTTTCCAATAATTTTATAATGAATTTACATAATAATTAAGATAAACTATTTTGTTAATTAATTATTAATTCTACATTGTTAAAAGACGATCTGGCAACAGAACACAGCGAGAAAGAGATAGCGCTATCAGATTTTTTGAATGATAGACAAGGATAGCAATACCATTGATAATCAAACACTGTCATTATAACGTGGACTTCACTATAGAAGAATTTAATCTATGTATTTTTTGAATGAAGCTAACAAATACAATAATCAGAAAAGGAAAAAAGGTTATCTATTTCGAGAACTAATTCTATTTCTTTATTTTGTCTAAAATAGTCCACTAAGGTTTTGTTCTTTTTGGACTATTTATGAGACTAAATAAACAAAACAAGTTTTGTGAAACTGTATATTTTCTTCAACATCGTATTTGTTTGTTTCATACAATAATGAATCAATTTGAAGAAACTCTATAATGAGGTCCACGTTATAATGGCAGTAGATAACGATAGGAGAACAGCGTTGCCGATTCTCTGCCTTAATTAATTATATTTCTAAATTGTTAAAAACAGATTTGGCAACGTTGCTGAGCTAGAAAGGCATAGTGCTACCTGCTTTGTTGAGTGATAGACAAGGATAACAACACCAATGTTTATCAAATACTGCCATTACAACGTGGACCTCACTGTAGAAGATAGTTTCAGCAGAGCGATGAGATGGTTCAATGTATAGGCTTACATTGATAAAAATGAAACAGTAGACAAAAGTATGTATTGTGAACTCATAACTGGAGTAATATTTCTAAATGTAATCTTCCCGCATTGTATTTCTCAACATTGAATAAATATTATATTCCATAATGGATGTGATTTATGAAAAAATAGTCCCATTTCCTATTCAACGATTACGATGCAGCAAGTGAAACGTATCATTAAATTATACAGAGTGTTCTGAAAAAAGACGCCCATAAGCCAGGGAGTGATTCCTCACATAAAAAGAAGAAAAAAGTTCTAATTAGCATAGGTCCGAAAATGCTTAGTTACCAAGTTATACAGAGTGAAAGATTTCGTCTGAATTTCAGTTCCCCTGCTGAAACAAAGCCCTACGGGTATTTGTTGGCTGTTAATTGAGATGTACAACTTAGCGTACCTCATGTAAAATGAACTGAAAAATTGAATAAAACCGTTTCCAGACCTGTAGCTACAGTAGTTTTTAAGATGTGACGCAATACGCGAAACTTGGTCTCGAAAAACAAGTTCCTTTGAGGTTTGAAGCAGATTTAGGGCCGTTTGCACAGTATAGATTGCTAAACTCGATTAAGTTAATCTGAAAGTTTAAACTTGAATCGGTTTTCTCAGTGCATTTACTAATCCAGTTTATGTTAAACTAGTTTAGCGTTAAGTTGGTAATAAAATGTCATCGTTTATAATATCAGGAAGGCTGATTTTTACAGGAAATTTGTTATTTGTTTACATACCATCAGTAAATTGAGGTTATGTAGCTACTATTTTAGTATTTTCTTGTTCTTGTTCAAAATCCACAGAGCTGTAAACTGTATGGTTATAAAAGTGAAAAGCGATCAAGAAATTCTTTAAAAACTTATGTTTAGTTGGCACCAGAAAATATATTTTAGAATGTAAGATAAAAAAGTTATTTTGTTACGCTTGCATCTACTATGGTCTTCCTCGTTTATTGGAAATCTCTCGAAAGCAATATATCTCAGTTATGTGTTATTAAAAACATGTTTTCTAATCGAAGACCACTGTTAAAAATCGTCTTAATTTCTATCAAGTGGTTTATTCAATCAAAATACTAAATTGGCAGTTGCTGTACTCAAGCAAAACCGTTAAAAAATTCTCTATTCCAGAAATTTAAATTATTTGTTTTTTGCCCAATTTTTCTCAGTTTCAAAATTTCTTCGCAGTCATCTTTATCAATCACATTAAAAACTTCTATCAATTCCTCCATTACAATTATTTTTACATTCAAATAATGATTCACTATAGCCTAAATTAATAATATTATCGTCTACAGAAGCATTAAAAACAACCGTCGAAAAATAATTTACTATCAGCTGTTTCCCCATCAAATCTTTACAGATGTCGAGTTAATCCAAATTATTTGGTTTAAACCTCCTGCTTTTGAGGTTTAAAATTTCCCAGAGTTTAAACTCTATACAGAGTTCTAACTGATACTGTGCAAATGGAATTTTAGTTTAAACAAAAAAAAATCCAGATTTCGTTTAAGCTTTAGCTTAAATTTACACTGTGCAAATGGCCCTTACTATGTTAAATTGTGTTTATTGTACAAACACAAAATATTGTGTTATGGGCGCCTTTTTCAGAACACCCTATATAAACTACCTACTCTAAATGGCTACAGAGATATTATTTATTGATTTATGATTAGAGAATGTTCAAACAATATTAATCTAAGATTTAACTTGGAAGTCAATGTAATACAGTATTGAAGAGTTAAGGCCAGTTTCACACGGCAGAGACCTCGCTCCTGGAATATCATATTACGGAAGATCATATTTCATATTTTGCAGCTCTCCTGTACTTTCACATGGGGATCTTACGAATAAGCCGACAGATCTAACAACTATGCCGACGTTTGCTCAAACCTATGACTCATCACTTTTTCTCAAAGTCTAACTTCCTTAAAAATATAGATAGAAGATTTCTGATTTCGGATTTGGATTCAGCGACCTCAAATTCTTTAAAGCGTAAGTCCCATTTTCAAAAATACCCGAAAACAAGGGAGTTATAGCTGTTTTTAATATAGCTTTCCATTATCATATGATTATATAGTACATACTAAGATAATAATACTCCTGCCTCACAAAGGGACAGGCAAAGGTTTTAAGAAGTTTTTGAACACCTGAGAAGTTTATACATAAACATTTTTAATTTTTAAAAGTTCTAGTTTTCCAAAAAAATATTGAACTATGAAAAGATGAATCCAAATATGAAATCATAAATCATCTCCACTCATCACCCAATAAAATAGGAGGAAAAGGAATGTTGTACAGTAAAATTCACTGAATTTCAATTGTCATTCAACAATCCAATTTATCAGGTTCAAATCGTTGAATATCACTTTAAATTCCCAGCAATTATTGACTATTTCTTTTTACAATCAGAAAAATCTATTATGAACATACAATATAAACATTGTGCTGATCTGAATCGATCTATGGTAATAATAGGAATTGAAAGAATAGAAAATGTCATGGCATTCCAAGTAGTGATGTCTGTGTATTAGAACTGCTGAGTTGATAATGCATAATGAAAAAAAGTCATGAATAGCTCAGACCAGCCTGGCGACTTTGATGCTTTTGAAACCGGAATCTTGTTTTATTTTTATTAAAGAATGATACGGAATGAAAACCATGTATCATAGTACAAAGCTTTGTATCATGAGTAAGATTGACAATCATGGCTTGTCGATTTTAGTTGCTGACCTAAATCCTCATTCCTCAGTCGTAGAACTATGGACCAAGCGCGAGCATTTGCCTTTTATGTCATATACCGTCGACACAAACTTATGAAATTTATGAAAAGCTTGATAGCTTGAATAGTGATCTGATATTTGTTACACGTTTTTATTCTAAGACATAATATGTCTTAGACTAATTTTTAATGTTTCTTCAATCGGCAGGAAAACTTTGGTTTTTCAAAGTTATCTTACTCCCTTATTTTGGGGTATTTTCAGAAATCAAGATAAATAACCTACCAAATTTCCTACACGAATACAGTGTAAGTTGTATTATAATAGCTAGAGTACTTACGTACTGTATAGTACAGTACCTGTTCGTTTTTACCGTATAATTATATGATAATAGAAAGCTTTATTAAAAACAGCCATAACTTCCTTGTTTTCGGATATTTTCGAAAACGGGACTTACGCTTTAAAGAATTTGGGGTCGCTGAATCCAAATCCGAAATCAGAAATCTTCTATCTATATTTTTAAGGAAGTTAGACTTTGAGAAAAAAGTGATGAGTCATACTTTGTGGAAACGTCGGCACAGTTGTTAGATCTTGCCTCTGCTTGCCTCGAGGGGAAAAGACGTGACAAAAGGAGGTTCCTGGATAGGAGTCACCATGTGAAAGACACGATTTGACTCAATGTACTTCGACAAAAAAACGAGAACACTGTTCAGTGTTCAAGTTGCACGTCTCCTATCGTGTGAAAGAGGCCAAAAAAAAGTGGTAAACTGAAAATTCTCAGGTACAATAATACAAACAGCTAGAATATTTGAAAGAAAAAGTAAGAAATGTGAGAAGAAGATTATAAATAAGGAGGAAGAGTAGGAGGAAAAAGAAGAAGAGATAGATAGGCAAAAGAAGAAGATAATTCTATTCTAAAATAGAATGAAAGTCGGAGGTTATAGTAGGTTTGCATGCAATGTCAGCTTCTACACATCAATACAACAATCAAAGGCTTTCATCATTGTCTTTTCCACACTGATGCCTTCAAACAATACAAAAAATTGCTCATTCCAACCTTCCCGACAATATTCGGAAATAACCAGACAATTAGGAAAGTTCAGGAAGACGATTTCCTATTATTTGGCATGAAATTTGTTCCAATCAATACACTCAATTATAATACACTGTACTGGAGTCAAAGTACAGAAATTCCTTCAATATTTTCACCTGTATTTGCTTTGAATGCCCTCTATTGAATCTAATCTATAGATTGTGTTTTATTTCTGGTTCAAAATTTTTCTTAATAGCTCAATATTTTCAAGTTCTGAGAGTTTATTGAATGTAATCATTCTATTATATTCAGTTTTTAATCAAATCAAATTCAAAATTTCTAGTTTATTTATTTCTGGACTGAAAAGTGGACTCAAATCAATCCAAGTGGATAGCATAAACTATAATTTTTATTCATTCATAACTCTCTACCTTCATTGTATTATCATGCATCCCATCATCATCACCTAGGCTTAAAATACTTCTAGAAAGTCGCCTTTGTAAAATAGTAAATAAATACTTTATATGCATTGTCTTACATTGAAGATGCATGGAAACTAAAAGGATGAAAAAAAATCAGAAAAACTATGAGGATGGAAACATAAGAATGAGGATAAAATTAATTATTTAGGCTATATTCATTAAATATGTTATAAAACAATGATAAAAGCCTTGTGACGTTTATGAACACTTCGAAACTTATTTACTACAAACAAGTTTATATTATTGATAGTCTAGTAAAGTTTATTTCCATCCAAGACTAAGACCCGGTTGCACAGAAGCCTGATAAATTTTAATTATGATTAAATACGCAAGAACCAATAAGAGAAGACTTTTTTTGAAAATAAATAGGTTAAGATGTTAGAGTTAATCACTCGCGGTACTTATCCCCCGATAACTACGTGAGGATTGAATGAATAACTGCTTGAAGTATCAAAAATCCCTTCCCAGTGGTTCGGAACCCACTCAAATATGAGGAAATTTGTTCTATTATCATTCCACTCACTAGCCTGTGAGCGGGAGTATCTGAGATCATCATACTGAGTACCGGTTGCACAAAAGCCGGTTAAATTTTAACAGTGATTAATTCCACGAGAACCAATAAGAGAAGGTTTTTTTGAAAAGAAGCTTTCTCTGATTGGTTCTCGAGGCATTTAATCATGGTTCAAATTTAACAGGCTTTTGTACAACCGGGCCTAACATTATTATTATTAAATATGCAAATGTTCTTCAGTGTTATCTTTTGCTGTTTTATGTTATCTGGAGTGATCTATGGTCTAGTGGATAGAGTGCTTACGTAGCAGCATAGAGATCCCGGTTTCAAACCCTCCCATTACCAAACGTTTTTTAACCAGATCACTCCCGTGTTATCGGATGGGCACGTTAAATTGTCGGTCCCGGCTGAAGTATGACAGTCGTAAGGCCCATTGACGGCTTGAATTATATATTTAGGCGAAGACCTTCTCGCAAGGGATTCCCCACCAACAAAAGCCATACGAATCTACTTTATGTTATCTTATATTCACTTGACGAGATCCATGTATCATGACTCGTATCTTATATTATATTTCTTGATCAATAAAAACTATTATATTCTGTAAAACACATTTATTTCCTTTTAGAAGTAGATAAAAGTGATATTTTGTTTTTCACGATAGTAGAAAACAGTTCATAGTTACGATTACTTCAGTCACTTTATTCTAAGATCAAAGACATTTTTTTATGGAGCAGTTGGAAAGTATAGAATTAATGTAGGCCTATTAAATTTAATATCCTCTGGGAGCAGTTTAATCTCGTTGAGCTATATTGTTATCCTCAATTCCTCATACAGTATTAATACATATTGTATTCACATAGGCAACCAAACATGAGTTAAATACATTCAGCACAATATACATTGAAATCTAAAACATATTTGAGTTTGTAGAAACTATATCACAGAAAAAATGTTAATTTTTTGCCTGCACTTAGCACAGGAACAAACAAATCGTAAGAAAACGTTTGTATATCCTTGTAAGAAGTTCCAAGGTCACATACTTCTTACTACCCACAAGTACTGCAAATATGGAAGTGCCAAGTACCCAGGCTACTGCTATCCACGAACTTTATTACTCAACAACTTTGATAACCAATCAAATAAATTACACAAAATGCAAACATTCCAGTAACATTCGGTTGAATAAGATCTAATACTATAGCATTTTTAGAGGAGAGTTTTGATGGTTTATTGAAATACCACACAAATCGGTTGAATAAATTACATCAAAAGCAAAGCTTTTAAAAATATTTTACTCAACATCTTTGACAGCTTTCAAAGACACATTTTAGAGTAAATTGATTGAAAAACCACGACACACGCCAACTGATTTGATGTGTCCTTCAGATACTGTTGTTTGATAGATGTTGTGATATCTATCTGTATCTTTTATTCATAAAATATAGTGGGGCCACATTTTCTGAAAGTAGCAAATAATCAATCTATTCTTAATTATTCTTCATTGATTCATACCATAAGTACATCATCAAAAATTATAGGGAGGGAAAAAAAGTAACCTTGTGCTATTCCTCTCCCAAATTTAGATAAGGTTAAACATTATTTTGTAAATCTTCTACTATTGTATCATTACTTTGTAAATCTTTTACTATTGTATTAGTATTACTTTGTAAATTACTAATGTATTACTAAAGTATTATTATTACTTCGTAAATAATCGTAGCTTATATGCTTTTTGTAATCCACATGATGTCTCTACTAGATTTGATGTCTTTACTAATACTTTTTAAATCCTTCAAATTAATACGTTTTCAAATAAACTTATCGAATAAATTACATCAAAAGTGAATTTTATAGATTTTACTCAATCTTTGATACTATTATCATCATTTACAAAAATGGATGATCCCAACATTTTCATCATCCAAGTTCGATACGATCACAAAAGGCAAGTAGGCGGAAGATGATTATGATTTATGAACTTTATGACAATATCATTTAGTCATAGCGGCGTCGATGGTCATAATTCAATGACGTTATATGCAAACACTGCACAAAGGATGACCGACCTTTTGTCCCAGAGTAGAGTGGGCGACCTCTATTGTCACAAATTATTCTATAGATTAGAATATCTATATCAATATTTTCAAGGTATATCAATCTATGACAGGCAAATTATTCTATATATTAGAATATCTATATCAATATTACAAAGGCATATTTTAGTATGACAGGTGATTCATGAATTAAAACCAAATACTTGTAACAATTCAAGAGTAATGTGCTAATTGTGATAAAAGAACCTTGACATGATTCATTGTCTGCTACCGTTAACTTCAAAAATGTTTTCCCAATTGTTTTGTTATTTTAACTTCCATTGGTAATAGTCTATTGTATTTCAGATTTTCGTGGAATTTATGTGTAGGCTACTTTAAAGGTTTAATTAGTTCTTAGAAAGTTTCTATTGTTTAGGGATAAATTAATGGATATTTGTAGAGGCAAAATAATCTTGCAAAATTCGAATCAGAATACATTCAATCATTATATTTTTGGAAGGTTCCTGAGCCGCAGCAATCGATTGAGTTTCATGGTCGAAAAATCACTCAATCAATAAAACTATTATTTTTCAGATCTTGATTTTTCATTCAGGCTCAACTCACACTCACGCGTCTCAGGTCGAGAAGAGACTCGACTCTAGTCTCCGCGACTGTCACCATTTGAAAACACATGCTTTCGACTAGAGTCGAGTCTCTTCTCGACCTGAGTCGCGTAAGTGTGAGTTGAGCCTCAAATAAACAACTGGTCTCTAATAGATTGACTTCAATAAATAGCTTAATTCAAAATATAATTTCAATACATTATTTTTGTTAGTAGGTCTATCTCAACTGTTTATTCTAAATTTATCGTTTTATGTCTATGAATGTAATCAATCAAAATATAAAAATTGTTATTATTAAATTTGAGGGATTCTATAAAACATTTATTTTGAGGTTTATGTAGTAGATGTGACAGATTATTTTTATAAATATGATGGGAAAAAGATTCCAGTCAAATCAAGAAATTAGTAAAAATGATTGAATGCACAGGATTAAAACCCCTTCCATGATTTGAACCGACTGATATTTAAAAAAACGTACATTATCAGGGAAAATAAATAAAATAAAACTGATATGATTTGATTGATATTTGAAAACAACTACAGTATTTTATTTTGGTTTGTGACTTGAGTTAAAATATTCTCAAGTCTCATGGGAAATACTTTCAACATTCTATTCTCTGTTTACAAAGAGAATTTACCTGAACATCGAGTAAATTGATTTTTGAAATACCTGTCACTTTCAAAGAATTTTAAAGCAGAGCTTCAACAAAGACCTACTATTATCCCGTAGAATATTCTACATCCAACAATGAAAATACAGTAATTGTAAAGTTGAAACTTAATTCTGGTTGCTTTATTTGAATAAAAGTAGCAACACTTTCACAGCTTTTATTCATCGTGGTTAATTGGGAAAATAGTGAAAGTGGAGAATTTACAGTAGCTACCGGAATTTGAAACCAAATCAAACAATAAACTTAGTATATACACTTGGACTATAAACTTAGTAGCTCAATATAATAGTGAAAAGAAAATTATTATTATAATACGCAAGAATGAACTAATCTATATAATAAAGGAAAGAATTTGCTTATACACGTACGGGATAGGAAATTCACAAATGACGCATCATCACGTCTGAACTACTGGACTGATTAACTTGAACTTTTACATATAGATTCTCAATTTACCGATGATGGTTATAGGCCTATTTTTAATTCTTCAAGAGTTCAGTAAATCAAGTTTTTAATTAGACCCTTGTGGAACAAGGGTTACCGCAAGTGTAAATCTGGGTTTACACCAAAGTTTTCAACAAAATTAATGTTAATGACTAAAATCCTAATAGATTCTATTAGGTTGAATGGAACTCGACAAACACATATGTTCATCATGTGTATGGTAAGTTATGTTCAATCTAATGGAATGTATAAGGATTAAGTTATTAACATTTTGTTAATAACTTTGGTGTAAACGCAGGTTAGAAATATTTTCATAATGTAGACTGGAGAGTTTATGAAAAACCAGTATTATCAGTTGTTTTTGTTCTAGGCAAATTTTCATGACATGCTTATGAATTTCCTTTGATTTTCTGGCAGAATTTCTGTTACGTATATGTTTCTGTAACAATATTTTTAAATAAATGCATATTATAAAACATAGCTTGACCAATTTTTCATTCCACTGCGGAATTTTAAACACGCAAATGTCGACAAGACAGGTGATGGAACATAAAAATTATTTGGAAATTATGATAAAAGCTTGCTCCCGGTTTCACGTACAACTATTAAATTTAACCGCTGTTAAATGGTGTCATTTAATAGTACCAATGTAAATGGACAATCCGAGTGACTCCATCAACTTTTTCTTCTTGTATTTCCTCTTTTCCCTCATACTTCATCATCCTTTTTCCCTCATCCATATCTTTCTCCTTCACCTACACCTTCTTCTCTTGATTTTGGTTCCAATACTTCTCCTTCTTAGTTATTCATTCATTCTCTCTTTATTCCTTTATACAATAAGTACATTATCAAAATGATAGGGAAAGGAAAAATAAGGTAACCTTGTGCTATTTCTCTCTCAAATTTAGATAACTCATAGTCCGAAATAGTTCAAGTCTTTCTTGTAGTTCTTCAATTCACTTTATTACTTTCCTTCTTCCTTTAGTTCTTCCAATTCTTCTTCTCCTCCTCCAAATTTTCCTACATCTTTCAATCTTTCCCCACTTCATTCACACTCACCTCAATCATCTTCTTCTTTTCCTTCTATTTCTCCTCTTGCTTCTACTCCCAACCATTCTTTGCCGTCATTTTCTCAATCGTTATCTTCTTCTCCACCTTTTTTCTCATACTTCCCTCAATCCTTGGTTTTCCAGGTGATAATTGAATTAATTAAACTAAAGATACAGCTCTAGTTGACCAGTTTAGAGATCACCACATGACATCTATATCTATATAATAAGAGAGAGTAGGGTTGTGTTTGTTCGCATCAAAACATGTCAGTTTGTGGATTGCATATCGGAAAAACGGGAATGATTTAGATCTCCACATTTTGCATGTAGATTCTATAAATATCAATCTCGTGCACCTCGAAGCCCAAATTTCCATTTTCCTTCTAGATTTTTCAGAATTAATGTTCAAATTTCATTCATGGGACATGAAATTGCATACATTGCTGTAGGCCTAAAATGTGTTTTTTTTATAAGGCCATAATGTTGTTACAAAACATTGATTTTCGAGCGGTTCCTTAGCGTAATGGTAGAGCACCAAGGATAGTGTATACACTATTCTTGGTAGAGCAATTGGTTTGGGAGCATAAGTTTCTTTGATCGAGTCTTGATTCTTCAATTTTTTTTGTTCTTCATTTTTTCACTTGATACGTGTTATTATAAATTATTATTTTTTGAATGAATTTGTTTTCATTACAATCGAACTTGGATTTTATCAAATACTATTTTATGTAAAATTTTACCACCAGTAAAAATGAAATTGCCATAGGCTTCATGCCTTATCATTGGAATTCATAAGAAAAACATGAATAGATCACAATAAAATAGGAAAAAAATTATATTCTTCAGTTATAATGTACTAATGTACTATCAGACACAAATTCGGATTGAAACGAATATTGTAGGTATTTTGTTTGGAATTGGGAAACAAAAGGCTGAGTGATTCAAATTGAGGAGGATCTCGTTAAAAAGTTATTTTAATTCAAAGATACTGATAAATCATCCATCATCCATAATAATTGAAATAACTAGCTTATACACGTACGGGATAGGAAAATTATGGTTGACGCATCATCACGTCTGAACTACTTTTCTGATTAATTTGAAATTTTGTTTAAATATTTTTTATCAACCGAGGATGGTTATTTTCAAATATGAAAATATCCATATTTGAAAATATTATAAATATTCATATCTTCTCATTACGTCGAGTTTTCAGTTTGTAAAGTTTTAAAATAGACTCTTGCGGAGCACGGGTTACCTGCTAGTAATATAATGAAGGAAATAATTCGCTTATACACGTACGAGATAGGAAATTCACGAATGACGCAATATCACATCTGAACTACTGGACTGATTAACTTGGAATTTTGCATATGGATTCTTCATTTACCCAGGATGGTTATAAGCCTCTATTCAATTCTTCAAGATTTCAGTTTGTCAAGTTTCTAATTAGACCCTTGTGGAGCACAGGTTACTTGCTAACGGAGCACGGGTAACTGTTGCCACTTGGCCTTGCGCCTCTAGTCGCTCACACTGTATCTACTACTGTATGAATTAATGGCACCAACCTGTTGCCACTTGGCCTTGCGACTCTGATCGCTGATGGTGATGAGCAGCCGATGTATGAGCTGCACGACTCCCTGGTAGTAGACTCCGGCCGTCTCGTAGTTACCCATCAGCGCCATCTCCCTTGCCAGCTTTGTGTTGTCGCAGATCTCGCCAATTGTTACACCAGCCATCACCACTGTCATCCCCACTGCAAACACACAAACAATCAATCAACATTACAAAATACAAAAACGATGCAATCAAAATACAAATTTCTAATAATACAAGAAAGGCGTTGGGCGGCCTCGTTGGAGTAAGTGATAACGCGCCGGTCTAATAATCAAAACAAAAGTACGATTTGAGCAATTAACGGTTCAAAAATTGAAAATGGTGGAAAAAATGTTTTTGTTGAGTTTATTTCTAGTCATGTTTAATTACTGATGATATTGTGTTTATAGATACTCTGATAGTAAAGCCTAAAAGTAAGGCTTTAATTATTATTATTATGAAAAAGTCAAAATCAAAATGAGTTGTAGCAAGAGTAACTATATAAATCTTGGTTGTAACCTGTGTGTATGTGTGGCTGAGACGATAAAAATCAAGTTGGCAGCAAATGCCTTCTGTATGGATATCTGTGTATTAGAAATATTAGAATACTGTGAAAAAAAGGAATGCTACAAAAGTGTACCGACAATCTGTACTGAACTGTTTTCAAACTTATGTTGTTGACTTTGAGTTCATTGTAATTATCAAAGAGTTATAAAAGAATTATTGTCTGTAGATTTTCTAACTGTATACCTCTCAAATAGTTGAATAGCTAGAGAGGTTATTATATATGTACTAGATGAAATGTAATGTTGTGAAAATTGAGATAAATAAATTGAAAAAAAACAAACAGAGTTCGAATCTCCAATGGAGCAAAAGTTTTTGACCACATCACATAGATACGGCCACCCTGTCTTTCGGAAGAGACGATAAGTGTCGGTCCTGTCTACCTAAATAGTAGTCGTCATCTCTCATCACCATCCCTCTCACTCATTACCCACACACAAGCATAAGAGCTTACCCCTCAGCTTCAGTACCCCTCAGGGCTTCACCCTCAGTATTATTATTACAATGCATTTATTCAGATACAGAATAAATTTCTTGCAATCAAGACTGCATAATCTGCATAGGTCATACACTGCAACATTCTGTTCATTATTATTCCTTGTCGACAATAAACGATATAAATATATTGGAAATACGAGCAGGAACCTATAGTCCAGTCAATATAGACATAAAAAAGGGGGTGTGCTTGCAATTTATATTATAGTTCTGATTTTTTATTATATTATTTAGGTACATAAGAGAAGTACAGAACCAATTTCTTCATGCAAAATTTCCTTGTGCTAGATACAGAGTGGCCCAAAAACCTCCTATTTCGGCTCATTTTCCAGTTTTCAGCTATTTCTGCCAAATCTCGTAATCGGACAGAAAAATTTGCTCTTGTCTTTTTTTTAGATTATAAAATTCTGGATAAAATGAGATCATTCGGAACTCTTTATCTCCAATGAGTACTGAGTTATGATTTTTCAAAAATGAGTTAAATTTAAAGAATAATCAATTTTGATGAATTTTAGTATTTGACCAACAATATATCCCGATTGTTACAATCTAGATTATAATTCAAAATCCCTCTGGGCGTGTTTTTGTGCTCTACAATCTGAGATCAGATACATGCACCAATGTATATAGTGACTGGACTACTATTGCATTTTAAAACACATATTTTGAACGACGGAAGTTCAACGTAAAGTTTAATTGAATTGTTTAGGATTGAAAGTGCACATGTCCATAAAGTTAAATTTTTCGCCAAAACAAAAAAAAATGGTTTTATTCACATTGTCGCAAATTCCATCACTTTTGTAAGTATATATTGATGAATACAGATATTAGAAAACATGTTATGGAGTTGAAATTTTTAAAATTTCAACTTATAAAGAAATAAATAGTGATTTGTGAAAAAATGGATATGTGCACTTTTAATTCTAAACAATTCAATTTCAAATTTTTAACTTAGGTACTACAGTATCAACTTCTACTGTCGATCTCAATGCTACAGTTACGCAAAAATCAATCAATAACCACTTCAACCCGATAACAATAATTCCCCGAGGTAATTTCAAGAGGTACTCATAAACAAAGTGCAGGAAAAATACGACACATCCTATCAGTAATACTACGATACGGTTAAACAAGAAAACGTAGTCGTAACTTAGATTTCCATACAACATTCAGGTCAACGAACTAACATTTTTTATCAGTAAGGATTGTTTCCTTTACATTTTTTTTAAATGTGAGAGCAGTTAAGAGGTTATACCTTTTCTGACTGGTGTGATAGAAATGAGTCAAAGCTCAACGGTAAGCCTTCGAGGAAGAAGAAGAAGTGTAAGAAGAAGAAGAAGAAGAAGAAGTAGAAGAAAAAACGAACAAGATAGAGAAGAAGAAGAAGATGATGATGATGATGATGATGATGATAATAATGATGATGATGAAGAAGGCCTATTTGCAATTCGTCAAAATTTGATTAGGTCAAGTTTAAAAAATCTGGTGTGGTACACTCATACAACTTTCCTTGCTGCTCATTGAACTGTAAGCCTCATGCTTAAACGAGAATAATTTAGGGGAATTACTCAATGACGATTGGCGGCTACATATTCAAAACTTTATGATCAAACTATTGTGTAAATTGTTTTCAGAGTACATTTTCCTTTGTGTAAATTGTGAAATTTGATAATATTTTTAAAAAGTCGTCGAATCAGCTGTTTTACAAGTAAAATATTATCTCGAATATGTGTTCTTTTGAATGAACTGCTCTACCTACCTACCTCATGCACGAGAAGGAGGTTACATATTCCATTTCTCAAGGATGGGGTGGACCCCCTGTTGGTTTCCCAGGAAGGAGACTCATGCCAGTTGAAAGAGCTGATAAATAACTCTACAGAGTATAAATTTGAAAAAATCGGTCGTCATTTTTGAGGAAATCGTGATAGAAATTTAACAGAATCCATTTTTCTCAAGAATATTACGGAGGTCCTAAAATTTTCCCAGAAAATTAAGTCAGTTTCCCATAAGAAACTGACTTATGTCAGTTGATAAGGTTTATAAATAGCTATCCAGGGTATAAATTTGAAGAAAATCGTTAGAGCCGTTTTCGAGAAAACCGCGAAAAACATGGTTTTTTAGTCATTTTCCGCCATTTTGAATTGAATTTTATTGAATTTCTTGTTGTCGGATCCTCATGGTATAAGGACCTTAAGTTTAAAATTTTAAGTCAATCGGTTAATTAGGAATGCAGTTATCGTGTTCACAGACATACACACACACAGACCAATACCCAAAAATAATGTTTTTGGACTCAGGGAAACGTATAGAAAACTTGAAATTAGGGTACCTTAATTTTTTTGGAAAGCAATACATTCCTTACCTACGGTAATAGGGCAAGGAAAGTAAAAAACCTTGCGGAGCACGGGTTACCTGCTAGTATAAAAATAAATTATGAAAAAACGAATATATTTTAAAACTCTTTCTAAATCTGGATCAGTAAAGTTCGATTTGCCATGATTTCTAAAAGGGAATTGAACTCTATTATTCATGGTATTCTGGAAAGGACTTTCATTAACAATTGAACCTATTTGTACAATATACATATATTTCTTTACAGGTCAACGAACTATTTTTTATCAGTAGATGCCTAGATGGTAATTTCCTTCACAATTCTTTCTCGTTTTCTCAAGGATGACTTTGA
This sequence comes from Nilaparvata lugens, assembly GCF_014356525.2. Classification (NCBI taxonomy): domain Eukaryota; kingdom Metazoa; phylum Arthropoda; class Insecta; order Hemiptera; family Delphacidae; genus Nilaparvata; species Nilaparvata lugens. The sequence goes on along the minus strand of NC_052510.1, from coordinate 6,334,345 downwards.
GAAGGCTTAAAAACCAGTTTGTTATGTCAAGCAAACTGTATGGTAGCAGCTGGTCGCAAGGTCGCGCTGGTATCTTATCGCTCAGATAAGATGGGAGACAACCACACCTGCTACTCCCGTTGACTGCTGAATATCATTGATTACAAAATCGATTCGCGGTGGTTCGGAACTCACCTTAAACTTTTGAAGTTAACTCGTCTCTCATCATCATCATCATAATATTCACTTTACATAGCACAAGCCTGTAGGCTATCATCAGCAGAAAAATAAATTAGGGTGAGGCCACAAGAAGCGTTTTTATCAACGCCAACCCAATCGGAGAGCTTCCTGACCTGCCGACTATTCTGAAAACGCCTGAAAAAACGCTTCGTGTGAGTTGGCCCTTAATGTTCCTCATTCTCTTCCTATTAAATAAATACTTCTTATCTTTAATTAATATCCTCATTTCTTTCTCTTCTCACCTCTGTCTACCTCTCCTCCTTCTTCTTCATTTTACTCATCATCTATTCTAACTCATGAATAAATACTTCTTCTCTTTAATCAATATGCTCATTTCTTTCTCTTCTCACATCTGTCTATCTCTCCTCCTTTTTCTTCATTTGATTATCATCATAATCCATCTTCTTTTCCTGTTTTTCTTTCATTCCTTTTCAATTCTCTTCTCCTCTCCCATCTCCTCTCCATTATCTACCTCCTCTGATGTCTCACCTTCTTCCCCTCTTCCAACTTCTTATATTACTTCACTTGTCCTCCTTCTCTTGTACCTTTCTTCATCCATCTCCTCATTCTTATTCATATTCTCTGTTTGTTGTTGTTGTTGTTGTTGTTCTTCTTCTTCTTCTTCTTCTTCTTCTTCTCCTCCTCCTCCTCCACCTCCTCCCCACCACTTCATCTCCTTCTTCATCTTCTATTATTTTTCATCACCCATTTCTTCTATTTTTCTTCATCTTTTCTTCTCCTTCATATCTTCTTCTCCATTTTCATCATCTTGTTCTTTCATTCTTCTCATCTTTCTCCTTCTATTCACCTTCCTCCTATTTCTTGTACTCCGCCGCTTCATCCTCCTTCACATCCTCCTTCTATTCCCTCTACTCCATCTTATTCGTATCAAACTCCTGCTTCTTTCTTCTTTTTACCTCCCTCCTTCTGCTTCTACTTCTCATATATTTACTTCTCCTTTCTCTTCTCTTTCACCTTTTCCGTTTCCTTCTGCTTATCTTCTTCTTATTATTATTACTATTCCTCTTCTTCTCCTGTAATCTTCTTCTTCTTTTTCTTGTCTTCATCATCATCATCATCATCATCATCATCTTCTTCTTCTTCTTCTTCTTCTTCTTCTTCTTCTTCTTCTCTTGCTCTTCTCCTCTGTCTTCTTGTTATCTCCTTCTTCTATTTCTTCTTCTTCTTTCTTCTTCTTCTTCTTCTTCTTGTCTTCTTCTTCTTCTTCTTCTTCTTCTTCTCCTCCTCCTTCTCCTTCACCATCATAATCATCATCATCATCATCGTCATCATCACCATCCTTGGGCGACAAGAGACTCGACGACAAAAATCATGCTGACAGTATAAATGGCGAATCTTACTCTATTCTCATTCTGACATTGAGACTACAGTGAGGTCCATGTTATAATGACAGTGGAGCAATATAGGAAAACAGCGTTGCCGATACTCTGCCTTGCCACTACCTTCCGCAGAAGATAGCTGATACCGATATATCTGATGTAAATCTAACTGAACATTCTTGTTAAAATAATCAATGATATTTTTTATTCGTTGAGAAAATACAATATTTTGGAATAATTGAATAATACATTTTCTTAATTGAGATGAAAAAATTTGTTAATTTAATATATTTTCACTTTGTTTAAAAAAACCATCTGTCTACGTTGCAGACCTAGGAAACGATGAAACGAAGCTGCTTTGTCGAATGATAGATAAGGATAGCAACACCAATGTTGATCAAATACTAGAAAAGGATAGCGCTATCTGCTTTGTCGAATGATGGACAAGGATAGCAACACCAATCTTGATCAAATACTGCCATTATAACGTGGAACTAACTATATCAATCCGACATTGACTGTGCAGCTATCATACTGACATTGACTGCATAATGACTATGTTCATCTGTCAAACTGAGCTCAAACCTCTAAGCAGTCCAACCTTGTACTGACTTCAAAGTTGAACTTGTTTCAAGTGAAAATCGTCCAGCAAAAAACAGATTGAAGCTGGTTTTATAATACGATTCAAGTCTGGATAAAATTTGCCAAGAAATGAGTGCTTTTTGAACCATAGTGAGGTCCACGTTATATTGGCAGTGTTTCATTAACATTTGTGTTGCTATCCATGTCTATCATTCGACAAAGCAGATAGCGCTATCCTTTTCTAGCTCCGCAAAGTTGCCAGATCGTTTTTTTCAACACTGTAGGAACATAACGAATTAACAAAACAACTCAATTAAGTTTATGATAATTTATTTCATTTATTTATTTTCTTGACGAATAAAATATAATTGATCATTTTCAACAAGAATGGACAGTTAATCAGATATACCGGTATCAGTTATCTTCTGTGGAAGGTAGTGGCAAGGCAGAGTATCGGCAACGCTGTTTTCCTATATTGCTCCACTGTCATTATAACATGGACCTCACTATAGTCTCAGCAATGTCAGAATGATGATAGAGTAAATTCGACATTTATCCTGTCAGCATGTTTTTTGTTGTCGAGTCTCTTTTTGTTGTGGCTCAAGGAAGATGATGATGATGATGAAGGAGGAGGGGAAGAAGAAGAATCACTATCCTATACTATTGAACGAGTAATTTCTGTTTATATGTTTGTATTTGACCGGATCTCGAAAACGGGTCTAACGATTCTCACAAAATTCAGAACATAGTAGGTTTATAATATAAAAATTCAATTGCACTAGGTCTCATCCCTGGGAAAACTCGCTGAATGACATTAAAAGGATAATTATCATTCATCTTTGGAAAAACAGCTGATAATAATGATTTCGTCGTCTGTTGATGATGGAAGTGAGTGAGCGTGTTCATGTGTGTGGAACTGTGTCAAAATTATTATGACTCAGCTGTTGATCTTTTGTAATCATTCAATCAGGTAATTCGTGCCGGTTGCAAAAAAGCCGGGTTATTTTCAATCCTGATTAATTCCAGTAGAACCATCTTTTTGAAATGTTCTTATCTGATCGTGAAATTAATCAGGATTAAAATTTAACCGGCTTTTGTGCAACCGGGCCTTTGTGAGGGAAATTTTTGCATTCCTCTGGGAATAATTCTCAATTTACTGTGATTATATAAAACATTTCTGTATGAACTATGAACGTTATTATAATTTCTTCTTCCTTAATGCTTTTATGCTTTTATGCTTTCGTACTCCAGAGCGAAGCTCGGTCCCCGATATTATTAATTTATCAGTAAATAATAGTCTCACTACCACTATCAGATCAGAACTATAGCGACACTAATATAGTTCATTTCTAAACACATTACACTACACTACAAAACCGCACACTACCATAGATAAACAATAGCATGATTACGCTACTGTTTATCTATGACACTACATTGTCAAAACACTGTCCTGGATAAACTATTAAAACTCAATGGACTTGAAATATGAAATTCCTGAGAAAAGTATCAAAGAACGAACATTGAGGGGATTCAGTATGGAACTCTATCAAAACTCAATGAAAATTCCTAAAATAAAGTATATTATAAGAAAGAAAATTCCAGAAAGATTGTGCAATTTAGATAATTTTCATTCTAAAACATTAACAAACATTGAAACTTGAAAATCATATTGAGCATAAATTACGCAAAAATGTTTCAATTAATGGTGATTTGGGTGTGATTTTTTTTTATTCTGTTTTTAACCGTCAAAATTTAAAATTCTTAGTTTTCGTTGTTTATTTAGTGAAAATGGACTAAATTTAAGAAAAGTGAAACCATAACCCTATTTTAGACTTTTAAAATTATATAATCTTTATTTGGGAGAGAAATTAGTACAAGGAGTATCCTTAGTTTTTCTCTCCCAATCAGTGCAACTTGTAAAAATTATAAATAAATAAATAAAACATTCTCAATCACATAACAAAACTACACACTAAATTCTCAAAACACTATCTTGGAGAACTATCAAAACTCAATGACTTGAAATTCCTAAAAAATATCGTAGAAAGAATATTCAAAGAAGATTATTGCTGCGTTTACACCAAAGTTATCAACAAAATGTTTATTTTTCCGTCCTTATAGATCCTATAAGATTGAACATAACTTATCATACACATAATGTGCATATCCATATGTGTTTGTCACGCTCCGTTTAATCTAATAGAATGTATAAGGATGGAAAAATAAACTTTTTGTTAATAACTTTGGTGTAAACGCAGCTTTAATCTTATTTGAATGTTCGTTCTACGATATTTTTTTGGAATTTCAAGTCAATGTCTTTTGATAGTGTTCCGAGATAGTGTTTTGATAATTTAGTGTGTAGAGTTATAGGCTAATGTGATTGGGAATGAAAATGAAAAACTAAATTGCACAATCTTGTGAATCACTAACTAAAACTCAATAAAAATTCCTAAACAAAAGTACAATGAAGAAAACTTGAAAAATATAGTGGAGATTATGTAACAGGAGGTTAGTGAATGAATCCAAAAATAAAAAAGTTCAAAATAATCCATCAAAAATCTACAATGGCTCAATTTTTGCTTACCATTTAGCGGTCTAACAATACTGGTATTGCTCATAATGAATGCAACTGATGACTGTAAGCCCTAATCAATGAAGCTAAAACAATGACAGTAATAGACACAATAGAACTATGATAGAAACAATAGATCTGGTAGCTCCCATATTCGGCATTGCTAGATAAGACAAGCGATTTCAGTCAAGAGTTCGGGCATCGTTTGCATACTGTTCATTTCGATGCATTAATTTGGAATCATATTAATTATTTATGCTAATTGTCTTGGCTTGTGAGCATCAGCACAAACAGTTTGAAGTATGATTATACCTACAGTGAGGTCCACGTTATAATGGCAGTAGAGAAAGATAGGAGAACAACGTTGCCGAACATCTATCTTGTCAATGTCTTCTATATAGACGGTAGCTACAGGTTTATTGATGTAATATTAACTGCTCATTCTCGTTTAAAATAATCAATTGCATTTCATAAAGCAGTAAATTATATTTTTCGATAATTTAATAATGAATTTTCATAATTGAGATGAAATATTATTTTAATTAATACATTGTTATAAGACGATCTTTCAACAGAGCAAAGGGAGAAAGAGATAGTGCTATCCGCTTTGTTGAATCATAGAAAAGGATAGCAATACCATAGCCAATCAAACACTGTCATTATAACGTGGACCTCACTATAATACAAGAGAACTATTGAGAAGCACAACAATATTTTTCAATTATAGAAGAGGAATAGTAACATTTGTTATATTTTTATACTGTCAGGTAAACAAACCATGCTTCGCAAGGATCTATTTTAAAACTTTACAAACTGAAAACTCGACCTACTGAAATCTAGTTTCGAGCACTTACTTAGAAGAGTTCATTACTGTAACATTTAGTCCGGGCGCAAATGTCATTTCTGGGTAACAGCAGTGGAACATGTCTCAATTTCTTCATTAGGTCTAGCATAATAAGGATCATGATGATAAGTCGAAATCACAGGCTAATACCTCGGAAACAAGATGACCGCCAAAATTTTCAGGGTTTTGCTATATCGCTTGTATTTTAATAACCCTTCAAGATATTGACCCGTTTTTTTAGACGAAATTATTTCAAAAATCTTCCTCTACATTTCATTTATTTTCAATTCATTCTATTATTTTTTTTCAATTTTAATTCTGATAAATTAATTATTGAAAGTTTGATGAATTTAAGAAATTCTTTGATACTTCAAGAACATTTCACAAAAACTATATTGCTATATGAAAAATAAAAATTCTATATTTTCAAAACGAGTCAAGACAAGATTGTTGAGTTAATACTTCAAAAAAATTTCATAATGTAAGGATTAGGTTACTATTGATATACTTTTTTTAATGATCTGTCCACATTGCCTTGATAATGCCTGTCACAGATACTCAGTATTATTCCTATTGGTTGGCATGGCCTGCTAGAGATACAAGAATCTCAAAAATGGCCTTTACTCAGTCTTTCACTATTTTAGAATGTTTTCTTTTCTCAATTTACAGTATTTATTGACATTAAGCTACTGATGTTGTATACTGAACTTAGTTGTATACGTATATTGATATACTATTAACATATTCAGTTATTAATTCAGGCCTAGGACATGTTCGACTTTATTCCAATACAAGAAATATTGATATTCTAAACCATATTAAGAGTTAATTAGTAAAACTGAACCTTATGCACTGATCTAGCTTGTATTTATATTGTGGACTTGTTGACTATATTCCAAAATATATTTGTTGGCTTGTTTGACCATGTTCTCGAATATTGTCCTCATCAGTTGACAGAATTCATTCATTCGAGTCTGATTGCAGCCTATCCATTCATTCATCCTTATCTATTATCACATGCGAACAATATAATAAACACACTACACGTGTTACAATTACACACTATCATTGATGTTTCTATTCTTTTATTTTCCTACTTGATACTCTTTGACAAAAATAAATCTGAAGGTTGGTATTGGAATAGGTCTGACAACTTGGCAAGGAAATTGCTTACTGTTGATATGCAAGGTATGAGAGAAAAAAATGAGAATAAGACATTTCCATCTGATTTAAAGGTCATGGCACAAACGATGAGGGGGTGCTCAACAATAAGGGTGTGTAAAATTAATTAAGATACAAGTATTTCATTAAATTTTGTGTTTATGAATATTTGTTTGTTTCCCAATATTTACTTCAACTAGGCTATTGTATTTTATCCATATATGAGTAATAAGTTGACAAAATAAATTAAACTATTGGAATTATATGAATGTTTAATTATTAAAATATAAAATTGATTTCTATTAGCCTATCAAGATTATTGAAATTAAGTGCTTTTTGGTGCAGGGGCCTAGGCCCCCCCCCCCAAGGATCAGATAAATATTGAAAATACGGGTCTATCTCCACGAATCTTTAGAATCTCATTCTGATTTAATACTTTTTTAACAGTAGTACTGTAGTAAAATTCCTTCTACAGTATCATCAATGTAGCAAAATTGCCTTGAAAGTATGGATACGGGTACGGAGTAATAAAGAATATATTTTTCTCTGTGGTATAGTTGAAGCTTGAATATAGAATGGGTACAATATTATTAATCAGAGCACAATAAGTGAGTTATTGCATAGATTTCAACGTGAGAATTAACAAGTTGCAAGATGACACATTGAAAGCAAAATAAATGGCACAATAAGACAATCAAAAATGTATGTACAGAGTTGGTGAGAATTATGGGAACAGCTTAATGTTTCTTAAGCTTTTTAACTGAAAGTTATTCTCCAATTAGAATATGATCCCAATGAAATTGTCATTGTAAAAGAAAAACTTATCTTTTTCCATTATTTAAAGAAATATGTTTTAGGGTAATCCTTCTTTAGGACCTCTCTGTAGACAAATATTTCATGATCTAATAACTAATAATGTATACGTTTGTATTGATACTTCAACCACATTTGTATAAAACTGTAAAAAATGAAGCATATAATAACATCTTCGAATGTAACATTTATGGGGAAAAACCCAGGACCCTCTATCCTTTGGGGGTATTCCTTCCCCCCCCCTCATACCTCTTGGTTTTTGCCCCCCCCCCCTAGCAGTTTGGTGAAATGGCTCCACTGTTTTGGTGGTACAAACTACAAAATAGTTAAGAGAATGTCTTCTACATTGGGCCTAATAAATTTCTATTTAGTACAAGTTGAATTATTTTTCATTGTCTTCATCAGATTTCTCATACTTGAGAAAAGGTATGTAAGTTATTACTCATGATATTGCACTGAGGAGTATTTATTTGGGAAAATTTTGATATCCTGAAAAGCCTGTGACTCAGTTTTTATATCATACTGCAATACATTTTACAAGAATATAAAAACTACAAGCTTTTTAAACAAGATTTAATTTCTTGAGAATATACTTTTTTGTACAGTAAGTAAAAGAGTTGAATAATTATGCTTCCTCACATCAACTTGATTTAATCAAATGAAAACAAATGAAATTCAGTTGCTCAATACATGAAAATATGTCAAGTGCTATTGAAAATAACTTTTAAATGATAACTTTGATTTTATTTATGGGTGAGAAGTGGATTGCTGATAACAAAATTATTATTATTTTCAATGTTAAAAACCAAGGATTTAAACACCTGCATTATTGATTGTAGAAAATATTATATATCCTACAAAACTGATATATTTTTACATATTCCAATGATCAGGATGATTTGTTATAGGCTAAATATCAAAAGAAAAAAAGGATATGAAGTAATTTGCTTTTAATAAATTGGACCAATAAAAAAATAGGACTTGCATAGGTCTACAATAAAACTGTGAAATAATATGTATTTTAATATAATTATATGAAGCTTTATTGAATATCAAATCAACAATTTAAGAGTTTCTAGTGCCTAATGGCAAAGATGCTACAGTAAATTGATAGTAATCCATTTACATCAACTAATTGAATTTAAAGAGGAGGTTTCAATAATATCCATATTAATTTTATAAACTTTAAACTTTTATAAGATTACTATTCAACAATAGATAGATATTAAGTGAGAATGTGACTAAGAAAAATTTGACAGGCATGATTCATCAAGGAAGATAGGTGAAATAACCTATTTCTTTTAAAATTAATGGCACCGGATTAATTTTACAAAATGTAAATAAAAAAATGACTGCATTTGATTATGGAGAATTTAGGCTACCTGACATACACATAGAATAATAACGAGAAAATACAGAATAGGCAATCATTAGGGTTGAATGAACGTGAATATACCTGTGCATGTTAGGTCAAAAACTTATAAGGAAGTATGAAAAAGTTAACTAATTCAATAGAATCATTATATTTTGTAACTGATTATATTAAATTTAGTAAATAAGTTTGTCTGCTCCAATGAAAAGTTTATTTTTTGTAGCCTTACTGCACTAGCCAACAAAACAAACATAAAAAGTTTATCCTCTACAAAATCATGGAAAAGTAAGATATGTTTTTAGTTGAAAGTAATAAATAGAATTTAAGCTGAAATATTTTAGAAACTAATGTAAAATAAATAAATTTAAAAAGAATAAACTTAAAAACATTGAAAAGTAACATGGACAAGTAGCTCATGATGCTAAAGAAATTTAATGTTTTACTTGGTTTCTAACGAGAAATTCAAAGTTGTACGGAAATGAAATAAAATGTGATGGGAGATCTGTTCAACAATGAGATCTGACAATAATAACCCAACAATCTAGATTAAGTTTCTCAAATTATCTGGCAAAGAACAGTAAAATAACGGCAGGTAAGAAAAGAGAAAGGATTAGTAAGGTTATCTTCCAACAACGGTTGTGGCTCTTCAAACAGGTAGCTAGCGGTGAAGTTTTGAGTTTTGTAGGTGAAATTAGTGAATTACCTGGTGCTAGTATTTCCATTTACATTGAAAAACACTTGAACAATTTTAAAAAGTTTGAATTTCACTCACTAAAATCGAAAAATCACTCACATCGCGCAAGAAACAACACACACAACCACACACGACGACAAGCTAAGATAGTACTGACAAAAACCGAACGACTTTGCAGATAGCGCTGCTATCGCTGTAACTACGTCACGGCGCAAACTAGAGGCAGCCTTCAAATTACTATTTCGTATATTGAAGGCGGAAATCTTCCAGACTTGGCATTGTACTGTATTTCTCATCTGTAGGACACGTGTAGAATTTAGAAGGATGCACGACACTATTATTAAATGCTGCTGACAGATTATAGTAATGAGCTTTCATGTCTTCTAGAATTCATGAGAATTGAATGTTAGTGGGAATGAGAGATAACGCGCAGCTTCCTATGAAATTTTAAGCAATTTGACAAGAATGGATAATTTGGAATATTTTAGAATACGAAGTTTTAATCTACTAAAAAATTCCATTCTTTTTGATATATTAAGTATTAAGTTATTAACGCAAGGTCTTTGCAAACTTACTTACATTTTAATCAGGTACCAATGTACCGTATCCAAAGGTTTATGGTTTTTGTTTAAAATACAAATAGGCTACATACCAGGTACGGTAGGCTACATTCCTGAACTATAGAAAATATGTTCATCTCATCTACAACAGTAGTATTTTTCCTACTTCTCCACAATGAACACAACCGAATACAAATTAATAAAAATTGTTCATCTCCACTAAAAGGCAGTATTTTGTTTTAGTAATTCTCTACATCATAGGACTACATTACAGATTGAAATTGTTTTTCAACATAATGATATTCCTCAGATAATCCATTTCTTTTCAAGTAAAAGTTAGCATTGTATTTCAAGTGTATTCTTGAAATACAATTAGAATAAAATAATTATAAACTCCTAAAATGGATAAAAATCCTTCCAATAGCCTGATGGGATTTTTCTTTATTCAAAGTCTCATCCACTTCAAACAATTCAAATTTCGAAAAAGAAACAGAAGGCCTACTGTAACAGCTAAATAAGATTATCCAATAATTTGAATTTATTCTTTGATTATAATATTTATAATTACTTCTTCTAACTCTCGAATATCCACAGTTTTTTTTTAAATTGAAGCTTTGGATTGAAGAATTCTCTTTGATTCCATATGATATACTTCACTTCAATAAATTGGATTTTTTTATATTGAATTTTCATCAAGAGTTTACCTGGTATAGTTTATCAAGGTGGATTAAAGTCCACCTAAACCACCACACAAGCATTCTTATTTTCCACACACTTGACAACACAAAACTAAAAATGGAAGGTTGAAATCTTGATGCAACATTGAAAGACGCACCCGAAAACCAGAGTGTTGTTTCCATGCAATATTGAAAAGCAACAAGCTTTCTCTCTCACTCTTCCGCTCATTAATCCCTCTCTCTCACACACACTCACACTCTCTATCTCTCACTAATATTGAAAAGCTTTCTCTCAAAGAAGTCAGAACCATCCACGCAGATCAAGTCAATCACGTTGAACCCACACACATAACTACTTTGTTTAAAACATAACTATATACATAACTTCATAGCTATGTATTGCTCTGAGCACATAACTATAATCTTGTGGAAAAATTCCGCACCCAATTCTACAGCAATTACCTGCTACAAGGTAGTAGGTAGTCAGAGATAACTGAACTCAATAAGCACAACAACTGGATGGAATTTATATTGCACTGCGAAATTTCTACTTGTTTTATAATCTGAACAAACCACATTTCGGCTTCACTTGACTGGTAATGTGAATTATTATCCAGCCTTAGGAATGTGTGTGGTATCTGGTATGCTACTCAGATTTACACCTGCGCTCTGATATTTTTTGTGAAATGTTTAAACGTGTATATATTTTTGGTGAGGCTACTCTTATAAGGAAATCACTTGAAATATGCACTCACTTGAAACTAGCATCAGTATGTTAAAACATGCTGTGAAAAAAAGTTTTTAATAAAGTGAAATTGGGTAATACGGCAAGGCAGAACATCCAAAAGTATCTCTCTGCCAATAAAAGCCATATGAATAAATAATAATGTGTACTTAGAGATCTAAGCATAGAGATCCCGGTTTCAAACCCTCTCATTACCAAAAGTTTTTTAACCAGATCACTCCCGTGTTATCGGATAGGCATGTTAAACTGTCGGTCCCGGCAGAAGTATGACAGTCGTATGGCCCATTGACGGCTTAAATTGTATATTCAGGCGGTGGGACCTTCCCGCAAGGGACTCCCCACCAACAAAAGCCATACGAATTTACTTTTTTAATGTGTACTTAGATATTTTATTTCTTGATAATCTTGTATTCATTCTACTGCACAGTGTGTCCAATCGTATTCATTACAGAACCGATATACTGCAGAGTTGGTCCAATTATATTATTCATTATACTGCAAAGTAGGTCTGAGGGTGTAATTTAAAAATACTTCATGCTTTTTCATTGGACTTAGATAACAAAATGATATTATCATAATACCAATTTTTTAACAAAAATTATTGATTGTATGAATAATTAGCTAGCATTATCATGATGATGATGAGCACATATAATGAGCACATCTGATTTGATTTGATTTTTGATTTTGATCATTTTATCACTATTCAACAGTATTTAGTGGTCAAAATCACAAAATGGAGAGAAGTGAGTACTTCTCTTCCCTTATCTCTGCACAAAATCAGACCCAAAATCAAATCTTTTTCCCAAGAAAAGAGGTTAGAGCAGCGTTCAAAATTAATGGAGGGGTAGAAGCTGATTTTTGCATAAATGAGCTTAGGAGGCATCGAGTATTTATCTATTTAACACTAATTATTGATTAAATTGATAATATGCTATTATTTATCAGTCATATTGGTGATTGTAGAATGTAATTAATATTCCTTAGGACACCCAGAGAGAAAAATGTTGGAATCTCCAAATTAACTCTATTATTTACTATTATAATTTGAATGGAAATGATTAATATCATACTAAACTTATTTCTAAATAAGAATACATTCAAGAATGATATTGGAATATTTCCAATTTATTGGAATATTATTGTAGTGTATTCCTTATTCAATTTGAATCATTGCTTAAAAGAGGTGACAATTACAGCATTTAAATGCGATATTTTTCAACTTTAACCCTTAAAAACTCCGATTCTGTGTAAAATCTGAAGTTCTAAAATTGATTTTATAGAGGTAACAATTACAAAATACATTTGAATGCTATATTTTACAAGGCCCTAACCCCGACTCTGTGTAAAATATAAAGTGATAATTATTTTTTTTAAATTGAAATTTGATAATACATTTCCAAAATTGAAATTTATGTATGTATGTTACTGTACATGAAGATACAATTGCATCAATGCTTGTCTCTTTATCAGAAGGAGAATCGTTCCCATGAGACATACTATCACCGTACCCCAACACTAATCGTCAATATTCTGAATTACTAGGACAGACCAACAAACAACTCCGTTATTATTAAACCAGTCACGACATTCGTTAAAACAAAATCGAGCGTAATTGCGCCACAATTACTGCAAATTTCATTTTTATACAATTACTAATTCAGTAAAGAATGAAGCTAAGAGAATATTAGTCTCCGAATTTATACAATTACTAGATCAGTAACTCAGAGAATTGAATAAAGGAAAAAAATAGGACGGAGTATTTGAAAAAGATGTAAGAACTCGAAACTCAAACCACAATACTACTGTATTCAGGTTATTTGGATCGGATTCAGACAGGTTAAGTTGAACTGATGAAGTTGATTTCAAGCTGTAACTAATCCATATTACCTTGAAAGTCCATGAACTAGTTTTGTAAACAGTACTGATAAGGAATCAAGTACATTATCGATCTCTCTCTGTTTCTCTTTATTGTTGTCTCCTTCTCCATTCTCTCTTTCTCTATTTATTCCTCGTTATCATCTCTTTTTCTCTCATCTCCTCGCACTCATGCCTCGTATCTCACGGAATCTCCCTTCCAGTTGTTTCTCTCTCTCCTTCCGATTTCAGTCTCACGGCATCTTCCAACACATCTTTCACACAACTCTCTCTCTTGCCTTGTCTCTCTCGCTCTCTTGCCTTCTCTCTCTCTCTTGCACTCTCTCACACTCACCCTCTTGCACTCTCTCACACTCTCATTCTGTTACGTGTTTGACGCAGTACCGGCACGCCATCCTTTTCAAGTCGTTTATCGAAATGTGTTCGTTCGTCTTTTCTTTTCTTCATTTTTTCTCTCCACTTTCTTTCTCTTTCAAAACAAAGACACATGTGTGCGTGATACCCGCAAGTGGCGTACATCTTCAACTTGAGATTTTCAATACCTTGCCTTTGGCGGTAAAACTCTATCGTTTTCACATTAGGAGATCTCAGCAGAAAACAGAGACTTGGTTTTCAGATTTGAACAGATAAGAAGTAGACTGTAATTTGAATAGAAATTTGGAAAATGCTGAATGTTATCACACTTGTTTAAGGCTACTTCAGTCACGAGTAGCCTAAATACAAATAATGTAGCCTGAAATGCAAATACTGTATCCACGTCTATTGTAGAATAAACCGATACCTTATTTTATTCACGGCCCACAGATTGATAGAATCGGTACCAATTATAGGTATTGATAAATATATTTTAAAGTTTTTAATAAAGGGCACTGAAAGTTTTTATATTGTTTTTATTATTTTGAATTAAGTAGCCCATATAAGTGAAGTGATTCTATAGGTATTGATGTATGAAATCTGGTGGCAAATGACCTAGTGTCAAGTAGCCTATTAACAAAATATGAGTTTTATAGATTTTATAGATAAAATAAAAACTCAGGAAGTCAAAGTGCAAATTTTTAGTGAGAAAACATGAAGAACCCTATGAAGAAACATATAAACTTGAGTGTTGATAGGACATAGGAAATGACATTGGGTAATACGGCAAGGCAGAACATCCGAAAGGATCTCTCTGCCGATAAAAGCCATATGCAATAGCTAATTCATGAAACAAAATAGATCCATGCCTGTTATTATTGTGTGATTCAAACTCACTAGACTCTAATTAATTACTAAATTTAATATAATAAGATAATCTATACTATAATAAAGGAAAGAACTGGCTTATACACGTACGGGATAGGAAAATTATGTTTGACGCATCATCACGTCTGAACTACTGGACTGATTAAAATTTCGCACATAAATTCTTAACCAACCGAGGTTGATTATAGGCCTATTTTTAATTCTTCATGATTTCATTACGTCAAGTTTTAAAATAGACCCTTGCAGAGCACGGGTTACCTGCTACTATAACATAATACACATAACTAATGTATAATTACTACATATGTACATGTAATAATTGTACATGACTGAATAAATAAATATATAAATATAAATATAACATAACATTAGCCCCCTTCAGTTGTTACAATACATAAACTCCATTAAATCTAGTCAAGTATAACAATAATTACAGGTAATAGTTCTCAATTTCTAGCTAACAGAATTATTGGAAAGGATTTGAGAAAGTCAAGAGGAAATAGCGTCGTTATAAGAGGACCTTCGTCTGATATTGCTTTGAGGAACCCAATTATGATGAGCATTCTTGACCTCTCCCTTGGCTTTTAACAAGCCATTTTTGATAAGTGACGCTTGGTTGATCATGTGAACGGTTTTCTAACTAAACTTGATTTAATTAATACTAAACTGTTTCCTTCCACACATCAAATGAAACATAATTTCAACCTTCAAAATTGAAATAATCCGTTTTTTAAGTGCTGGAAATTAAAAATTTAGTTGAATATTAAGTTTAATAAATAAAGGTTTCATCTCTTTCAAGGTACGTTACTTGAGTTCAATAATGAAAAAAATTGAATGTTATCAAATCTGAAAAGTCAAGATTTTCTAGAATTAAATTAAAACAGCTTATTTCTAGTTATCGACGAATACGGCCATCTTCTAATAAATAAAAATGTTATGCCTTCGACGTTATTGATGAATGTGATTTACTGCCGCTATCTTCCAATAAATAATCACAATGTCATCTCTGAGACATAAAAATATCGAGACAAAATATTTTCAGACATTTCAAATCTGTAGAAGCCGAACCAAGTTTGTAGGACGCAGGCGGTGAATAGAAACAGGTTGATGATAAGATGATACTCTCTACACATTTCAATATCATGTTTTGGAATCTGAGATGAGTTGACACCTGAAAAACATGACACCAAAAAGAATGCCAGATTCGAAACCTGGGTGAGAATATTGTGGAGTTGTTTTAATTTTAGTATTGCATCGAGAAATTTGATAGAGGAACCAGCTAGAGGTGTGAATTATTCAGTTTCAATCGCTGAGATGTTGAGTGGAAAATATTGATGATGAACAACGAAAGAGAGAAACTAGGTAGAATAATAGGGAGAATATTTTGTTGGATTAATATAATTATAATATTTATTCATGAATTGAATAGTATCAATTTACTTGATTTTTGTAGAAATGTCATGTTTTGGCTATAGGTAGTGTCATTATCATCAAGTGCCAAAAAAACTACTGTATTTATATTCTCGAACTCAATCTATTCACGAAACAAACAAAATACATTATAAAGAGAAATCACACTAAAAAAAGTTGAGAATCTTGATTTTTATTCTATACTATACGTGCTCAGCAAGGGTCTAATTAAAAGCTTGACAAACTGAAAACTTGACATACTGAAATCTTGAAGAATTATTCAAAGTAGGCTCATAACCATCCTCAGTAGATTGAGAATCTACAAGCGAAATTTCAAGTTATTCAGTCCAATAGTTCAGACGTGGTGAATTGTCATTCATGAATTTCCTATACCTATACATCTATAAGCCAATTATTTCCTTTATTATATCATGGATTTCAAAATAATATTGGTCAGCCCTACAATATACCATACAGTACTAATATTATAATATTACAGTATTATAGTCTTCTTTCTTAAGGGTTACTCTTGAAAATAAATAAAAATAGAAATCTAAGTACCCTTTTAAAATTATTTAATCACAACATTTTTCGGTTTTCTTTTTTCTCCCGTTATTATCTTCTGAGGTAGTATTTTATTCAAATATTTGCAAGCTTTACTTGATAATGGCTTTATATAGCCGAAACATGTTGTGAGTGAACAATTTTAAAAAGGGTACTGAGATTTCTATTTCTATTTTTCTATTTATGCACAGTATTATAATATGCCTTAGTTCATCATAATATTATAATTAACAAAATAAATAGGTTTTCCATTCTTCATATAGTATAAATACTGGGAAATTAATATAGTGAAATACATTTTCATTCATCGATATAAAATTGAGGTGTAGAATATTCAAGAGGAAAGGAAAACTGAGATAATATAAGCACGAAATTGAGTGGATGCTGCATGAATGAATAACGTTACAACGGAGAATGAATAGACGGGAAAGTAGGTACCATTCTAAAACATAATTCAAGGGTTCTAATTAAAATGATCACAAATATTGAAATCATGTAAAATATAATTCATGTGTGATTGATGACTACGGTAGAGCTACAACAAAATCCGGATTTAGGATAGAATATGAAGAGGTTTCGAAAGGTACTAAATATTTTAAAAGTTTCAATGAAAATAATGGCAAAAACTAGTAATTATAGGACTATCAGTCTAATCTATGTGATGACTACGGTAGGGCTACAACAAAAATCCAGATTTAGGATAGAATCATGTAGTATGAGGAACGAGGTAAGTACAAGATATTCTTGTCTCTTTTCTCTTTCACTCTCTCTCTCTCTCGATCTCTCTCTCTCTCTGCTCCTATCTCTCAATCTCTCTAAAAGGAGAGATAGACTGATAGAAAAGAGTGAAAGAGCTGGAAAGGTCTGAAAAAGAGGCCACCAATACGGTATTGCGTCAGCGTGACAAAACGATTGCACGCTCTAGTCCGTGACCATGACTGTGAACTTCACCGAAACTGAGACACCATTACTTTCGTGTACTTTACCATCGATTCAGTTTTTTTCACGAAAAAGGCTTTTTTCCAATGTTCAATCAGTCGAACCAATAATATTGATCAAGTTTGTAGAGTGAATATTGATGTTGTGGAACTTCTCCATAATTGAAGAGACTTGACATATTGACATATTGTCAAAAAATCCACTTCATTTTTATAAAAAAATATTATTTTACAGGAGCATGCTTTCGTGTGTGCTCATGTGAAATAATTATTTTCATTAGAACCAATAATTGTTATTCAGTTATTTAAATAGGAATTATTAGGCTACAAAGGAGCAATAATTTGATAAATTTAGTAGTACGGTACTTTGAGTGTTTGAATGGGTGACATTCACTTTATCAAGATTTCAGCTGATCAAGTACTAGTTAGAGTAGTCAACTTCAGTACATCATGTTTTCAGTACCCAATGTCAAGTTCCTGTTTCATTAATTAAGTCCATTTATCATATATTTGCATCATAGCATCATATATTTAATTCTAGAATTATCACATAGTTCTGAATAATTTATTGAATTTATTATGTAACAAACAACACTGATGTGAAAACATTGGTAGATAAAATACTCAGGCAATCCTTGTGTAAATTTTTCATTCCAAATTAAGGTTATGCTACTGTTCAAAATGTAGGTTAGGATAATAATATGTTTATTTCACTTGTTCAATTTTTAGTGTAAACAAAATAATACCAGGATAAAATTGAAATCATAAAATTGGATATCAAAAAAATTGAGAATTCATAAAATTGTAATATATATTTTTTATTACATAAATATTTCATAAATTTGAAATCATAAAATCGAATATCGAAAAATTGAAAATTGGTAAAATTGTATATAATTTTCCTTATTAAATCATAAATCTATATATATAAAAGCGAAATGGCACTCACTCACTGACTGACTGACTCACTCACTCGCTGAACAAAAAATCTACTGGACCAAAAACGTTCAAATTTGGTAGGTATGTTCAGTTGGCCCTTTAGAGGCGCACTAAGAAATCTTTTGGCAATATTTTAACTCTTGAGGTGGTTTTTAAGGGTTTAAAGTTCGTCTTTTAGCATGTATATTCTTCTTATTCTCTTAATTATAATTGAAAAATGTCCATACCATATTTTAATATAGAACTATAATCTAGAGAAAGTACCTCTTCGAAACAGTTGTTTACTGGTAAATAAATCAATAATTTTCTCAGGTTGGCATTAAGTTGAGTTGACTTTGTTAGGTTGGCACCAAGTTGAAGATTGAAATGCATTTATCGCGGAAAAATTGATTGGGCACTGCTACTTCAATCAGAGCTATTCCTGGGAATATTATATTACTAGCCGTCAGGCTCGCTTCTCTCGCCATATCCGTTTAGCCAGACATTTAGTCTGGACCCCCGAGTGGATCGTCCTAACATATCCGACGATATAATGATCGTCCTACAAATGGAAAATGATCTCATTCTTGGACGATCCAGTCGGGGGTCCAGGGGGCGGAGCCCCCTGCCTAGACGGATACGGCAAGCGAAGCGAGCCTGACGGCTAGTATTTCATAAAATTGAAATTGCCATTTGAAATAAAAATCCAAACCCCTAACCTTTTCCCAACTCCTCCCTAACCCATTCCAACTAATCCCTTACTAGTGAGCAACTGTGTAACTGGCTGTGTATCGGCCTGCAACGAAAACTTGATGCTGTGAATAGTTGACGTAATGAACGTCTCAACTTCCACTTTCTTTCAGTATCTCAAGGATTGGTCAAATTAGGTACATGACGAACTGAAAACTTAACGGACTGATGTACTCCCGTCTGTAGTAAAGTTTATGAGAATTTTGTATTGGAGTGCTGGAGTAGGCGTTAAATGTTCAATAGTTTAATTAATAACCTATTTCGGACTATGTGTAACCTTATCTAAATTTGGGAGATTAATAGCACAAGGTTACCTTATTTTTCTCTCCTTATCATTTCGATGATGTACTTATTGTATGAATGAATGAATAATAATAAGAAATTCCTATCCTATTATATCCTATTATATTAAGCGTTCAATTTATGTACATATTTTTATATTTATCTGGTTATTTTTATATCTGTTTATTTACATGGTTATTTATGTCTAATGGATCTCGAAAACGACTCTAACGATTTTCACGAAATTTGGAACATAGTGGGTTTATGATATAAAAGTTCGATTGCACTAAGTCTCATCCCTGGGAAAACTCGCTGAAGGACATGAAAAGGATAATAATTATTCATCCTTGGAAAAACAGATGATAATTTCGTCGTCTGTTGATAAGAATATTTACTTAATCATTCAGAATTTATTACTCAACTTATAGAAAAGTACCACAGGCTTATAAGCCAAAAACGGTTCCAATTCTAATTTATACAACAGTCCAAATTTAGCTAGGTTATCTGTCACTTAACATTCTTTAATTACAAACTCAATTTACAATTCAAAACATTCAAAAATCATTTTAAATCGAAAAAATACTACTAAATTGAATTTAATCAATCACAATTAATTAGGAAATTTTTAAAATGTCACAAAAAATTGAAAAATGTTGATAACAGAAGATGCGTGTGCCTGTGTGGGAGAGAGATCAGCTGTGTAATCAATCATCTTATCTCACGAGAAATATTATCTAGAAATTTTAATCGACTTGATCAAAACAATCTGATTTGTTGACATGACATGGTATATCATTCTAAATAATAGTATATCATAATTTTCAAAGTTAATCATCATTTTACAGTTTTAAGTGATTAGTGAGTGTTATTTTGTTATTCAATTTGGTTTGTAAACAATCTAAATTAGAACTTTTCTATTTTCAAATGTTTGGACTGAAAATTGGACCTGAATTCAAGTGTATGGAACATAGCCCACTTTTTGGACGATTTATAGTCCATAGATAGAATTTCGGGGAAGGAACAGTTTTGGGCTATGCCTGTTTGTCCTTCCCCAATCATTTTGAAGAATTTTGTTCTGTTATCAATAAATAATTAACGAGCGAAGCTCGGTGCCCCGATATTAACTCATAATACAAGTAGAGAGTACAGAAAATAAGAGTCGAGCTTATTATGAATACTTGTAATTCAAGATTAATAGGCATTTCTCTATTTCTATACCGGTACTCTATGAAAACAATTCATTATTATATTTTAACACTTCCATTTCGAATATCATCATTTTTTTCTTTCATAACTCCTTCCATTTCTCTACAGTCTTCAGAGTGTACACAACAAAACATGACAGAAATACCCATTCGTTCACGAAAGGAAACTGATTTAGAACGTAATAAATCAAAGCGAGGAAGTAGACACTTAGGATGGATGGATGAAAAGCACATCTTTGTATAAATACAACAATGTACACTTCCTCTTGGGCCCAATATTGATTTCGAAACTGAAAAGCATCTATTCACCAATAAGGACACAATTCAATCACCTGATTTTCTCCTTCTTCAGTTTCCTTCGTCCTTTTGATCCTCAGATTCTATATTTCATTTTCTTTCTCTTCTCAGACTTTTCCACCTTTGTTTTCTTATTTATGCTCCTTCTTTCCAACATTCTACCTATCCTATAGTGAGGTCCACGTTATAATGGCAGTGTTTGTTTAGCAATGGTATTGCTATCCTTGTCTATCATTCAACAAAGCGGATAGCGCTATCTCTTCCTTGCTTTGCTCTGTTGCCAGATCGTCTTTTAGCAATGTAGAATAATTAATTAATTAACAAAATATATTACACTCAATTATGTAAATTCATTATGAAATCATTGAAAAATATAATTTATTGCTTAATAAAATATAATTGATTATTTTAAACTAGAATGAACAGTTAATATTACATTGATAAACCATGAATTACAATATTATTAATTATTAATTTCAATATTACAATAAATAAATATAAATATATCAATCCTGTATCAGCTACCGTCTATATAAGCCATTGACAAGACAGAGGTTCGGCAACGTTGTTCTCCTATCTTTCTCCACTGCCATTATAACGTGGACCTCGCCATAATCCTACATACACTTATATTTTCTTCTTCCTCCTGCTTCTACTCCCCCTCCTTCTTCTTCTTCATCATCTCTTTTTCTTCCGTCACTTTCTTTTTTCTACCTTGATTTATCAGATCTTTTTCTCTTGTTTTTGTTTTCTTACGTCTTCTTTCTCTTTCTACTTCTCCTTCTTCTCCACCATGAATCTCTATTTGCCTTTGATTCTCCTTCTTCTGCTAATCCTCTTCCCCTTCTCTTCTTCCCCTTCTCTTCTTCACCACCACTCCTCTTGCTCATTCTCATCCTCCTCCTCCTCCTCTTCCTCCTTCTTCTTCTCCTCCTCCTTCTCTCTCGTCTTCTCCTCCTTAATTATCTTCGTTCTCATTTTCCTGCTTTCCATCCTCATATTACCTCTTTTCATCCTCCTCTCCCTTCTTTTCATCCACTTCTTCCTCATTTTCATCAACTTATTCCTTATTCGCGCCCTATTTTTCTTCCGTTTTTCCTGTTACTTCTCGTCTTCTTTTCCCTTCCCATCCGCCTCTTCTTCTTTATTTACATTATCCTATTCCTATGCATTATTATCTACAAGATATCCTTGTCTCTTTTCTCTGTATCTTTCTCTTTCTCTCTCTCTCTCTGCCTCTCTCTTCTCTCTGTATCTTTCTCTCTCTCACTCTCCGCCTGTCTCTCCTCAATGTATATTTCTCTTTCTCTCTCTCTCTTCTTTCTCGCAATGTTTCTAAAAGGAGAGATGGACGAGTATTCCTACTCATCCTTCTCCTATTCATCCTCCTCCTATTTCTTGTACTTCACCGCTTCTTTCCTTTTTCATTCTCCTCCTAATCCTCATCCTCAACTTTCGATCCCTTCTTCTTCATCTAGTTCGTCTCAATCTCCCTCTTATTTCTCTCCTCTTTCCCCTTTTTACTTCCCTCGTTCGGCTTCTACTTCTCATCTATTATTTCACCTCCTATTTCTCCACTTTTCCCTTCTTCTTCTTCTCCTCCTCGCTTCTTCTTCTTCTTCATAATCATTTTCATCATCTTCTTGTTCTTGTTCTTCTTCTTTTTCTTCCTTTCTATCCTTCTATACCTTGTTTTCTGTCCTCTTCTCCTTTCCACTCTACACATCTTCAACTCCTTCTCCTCCTCCTTCTACTTCTCCTCCTCCTTTTTCTTCTTCTTCTTCTTATTCTTCTTACTCTTCTTTCCAATCCATAGTTATTTCTCTTCCTCCTTTTCTTTTTCTTCCTTCTATCCTTCTATACCTTCCTCCCTGTCCTCTTCTCCTTTCCACTCTACACCTCTTCTACTCCTTTTCCTCCTCCTCCTCCCACCAAACCCTCCAGACGAGGACAGTATAGAAGAATATAGAGCACAATAGTCCCCAGCTATTTCTAGTTAGTAGGCTATCGAAAAGGGTTTGAAAAATTCCTGCCGTCTCGGCGCTCTATGCTGAGCAGGGGATTTCCATTTTCCACCGGGCTTGTAGTTTATGAAGGGTGGTCGACACCCCTCTCCTCTTTCCCCTACTTTTGTTGGCGGTGGGAGGGGGTAAGTAAGTTGAAGTTGTGCAGTGGTGATCGAAGGGTTGTTGTATTATATGCTTCCATGGTACCCCTTCAGCCCTTCAGCCAATGGCAAGCAAGTTTCAGTTCCAGTCGGAGTGAAGCATCTCTCAACTCAATAATATTTTCATCAGTTTTGGTTCTGCTCAACAAATCTAGTGCGCTTAGGGACAAAAACTGTAGTGTTCTATTTACAAAAAACTTAACGAGCTCCTCTTCCTGAGATGTATCCCAAAAAACGTTTCAGTTTAACTGGTTCTTGACAAAGTTTACGTTAACCGTTTCTTAGAAAAAAACGTTTATAGTTAGGGACAAAACTCCAGTGTTCCATCCCCACAAACTCAACGTGTCTCTCTCCAAAAGTCTTCCCAAGATAATATCCAATAAAACGTTTCAGTTTAACCGGTTCTTGACAAAGTTTACGTTTATCCGTTTCAGCTTCAGTGTTACAACCTCAAAAACTCAACGTGTCTCTCTCCAAAAGTCTTCGCAAGATAATATCCAATGAAACCTTTCAGTTTAACCGGCTCTTGACAAAGATTACGTTTATCCGTTTCTCGAAAAAAATACTCTTATAGATAGGGGCAAAACTGTAGTGTTTCATCCCCAAAAACTCAACGTGTTTTAGAAGTTTTCCTAAGATGTATCCCTAGGAACGTTTCAATTCAACCGGTTCTTAAAAAATTACGTCTATCCGTTTCTTGAAAAGATGACTTTTATCGTATAATCGTTCGATTGTACGATGACGATCAAAATCTAAGTCTGATAACATTGTTCTAACATAATAGACTGTGTTCTATTCTAAAACCATCAAGAGTGTTTCCATCAAAAGTCCGCTTCATAATATGCTATCAGCTCAAACAGTTTTTTACAACGTACATATTTATTAGATTATTGAAAAATTACTTCCATAGTGCGATTAATGATGGGCTCCTGAGGAAAGGATTATTACATAGTGCATTGAATTGATTTATGTTCTTTCATCGAAGATATTCTGGTGCAATCAGAGATAGTATAGGATATAAAATCTACATTTTATAAGGAATATGACCGGATGATGGTGAAGTCAACGAACTCATTTTTTAAAATTCCACATGATATTCCATAAATGTCGTAGATGATAGTGGTGGTTTTAATATTAGGGTTGAAAACAGTTTGGAGTTTGAAACAATCCCTGCAGTTGTAGAGGATACTCGATAACTACGATGTGATGAAGTCGTCCTTATGGAATTGCAGCCTTGATGCTACCAGCGTCTAACTATGGACTTCGTAAGTTACTAAATCAATTTCTGCACTTATTGTAGTTCATTTTTTAAATTCAACAACAATAACAACAATAGTTTTTAACACCAATAATACTCATGTTATGTATTTATTTATCTATTTATTCATCATTTACAATCAACTAAAGGACAAAGAAACATACTACAGTCCAAAACTTCTTTTCATCCCGATTTCATAAAATAAATTATCCAAATAAAGGCTATGTGCGACTTTTCAATTCTCCACCAACTTCTTCCACATTGAAACAAAGCACAAACACTTGAAATAATTGATTTTGAATTTAGGAAGACTAAGATACGAATTGATAACAAAATTCTTTCTACTTAGCACTCAAAACTGTAAAATAAATATTAATTTGAAATATTTATAATATTTTGTATTGGTTTTAGAATATCTGGATGAGATGTATCTCTCTGAATGATAGATTTATAATTTATACTATCATATTCTGTATTGATTTCGATCTGAACGAGCTGTATTTCTAGAGGGGTGGGCTAATTTTATCCAATATCAATACAGTATGAAAATGAAAATTATCGATCGGATTCAGTTTATTTTTTGGAAAATATAATTACCGTACCACAGTATAGTATAATCACACTTTACAAAGTAGCACTATTGATGTACTACCGTAAGTCAGGCACACACCAGTTAGTCACGACATGATCAGACACGTTTAGTCACAATACTTCACATTGTTGCTTCTGACGCAACTCACACTGATTAGTCATTGCAATAGCCTGTCTTCATAAGCAACTATGTGAAGTATTGTGACTGAAAGTGTCTGATCATGTCTTGTCTTGTCTTGACTAACTGATGTGCGCCTAGCCATTCAAACCGGGTCCTATCAGCGGAGGACCACTAGAGTATAATACTACCCGTTCAAAAACATCGAACATCTATAGAGAGCTCCTGCATCTAGGGATCTAGATAATCCGGAGCGTATGCTTTTGTAAAAGTAGTAATATCCCTCCGCGAACCAAAACTACGGGACTCTTACTTTGTTTTATAAAAATCTATTGCATAGAAAATACAACCAAGTGTATGGTTTTAATAAATAAGAATCTCTGAAGCAGCCAATATTATGTTTTATAAACATTCGTAGAACTCAAATTGCTGTATTACGTAATTTATTATAATATCTCAACTCAAGTCTTTCAAGAGTTCAAGTTATCCCAATTTTCCTTAATATTGGATGACTGGATGACGGTCTTTCATATTGGACTACTATACAAGACCGCAACTATACTATAGCTCTACAGTATAATAATCAGACAGTAGCTTCCATCCAACAACCATCAATACTTATCTTTCTAGGATATATGTTTCCCTCGCGATGAAAAAAATACAAAATATTTACTTTTCTACAATATAATTTCAGCATTTATAGACAAGATACATGAACAGATATACTTTGAAATATAATACATCTAGATAAATGTAGAGATTTGGAAGATATAGTGAAGTCCACATTATAACAGTGGAGAAAGATAGGAGAAAAACGTTGCCGATCCTCGGTATAGTCAATGTTATAGTGAAGCTATAAAATAATAATAATTTATAGCCAGGGAGGATTATTGATTATTATTTATTCTTTTATACATTGTTTATTGACAATAAAAGTTTTTATTGTTATTTAAATCTTGGAACATAATATACCCAATGTACTACAATACACTATAATACTTTAGCTGATACAGGTTTATTGATGTGATAATAACGGTTCATTATCGTTTAAAGTAATCAATTATATTCTATTAAGAGAGGAATTATATTTTTTAATAATTTCAAAATGAATTTTCATAGTAAAGATGAAATATTTTTTTAATCAAATTATCAACTCAACGTTAAAAGACGATCTGGCAACAGAGCAAAGCGAGAAAGAGATAGCGCTATCCGCTTTGTTGAATGATAGACGACTTTGTTGATTGATGTAATATTAACGGTTCATTATAGTTTATTATATAGTTTATCATTATAACGTGGTCCTCACTATAGGATATTTTTCCATCAGAATGGAAAAATTAAAGATTTTTTTCTCTACAATATAATTTCAGCATTTATAGACAAGATACCGTACATGATCAGAATATCTCAAATATAAATAATTATATAGCAATACCATTGCTAATCAAGCACTGCCATTATAACGCGGTCTTCACTATAGGATATTTTTCCATCGGAATGAGAAAATAAAAGATATTTTTTTCTACAATATAATTTCAGCATTAATAGACAAGATACCGTACATGATCAGATATATCTTGAAATATAATACATCTAAAGAAATGTAAAGATTTGGATGATAGATGAACATTTTAATCTTAGAACATAATATACCCAATGTAACTTGTAGCACCCTTGTTTATTATAAAAACTTAAAATATTTGAACACTAAGTTTTTATAATAAACAAGGGTGCTACAAGTTATATTTGTTTTATTAATTTAAAAGCAGCCCATTTCAATAAGTGTTTTATACCCAATGTATACACCACAGAAGTTGAATTCCGAATTCAAGGAAGATAGAATATTGTGTAGGCGCAAGATTAATCTCCAAGATTACTACGTCTTTCTCAATAATCAATTGACGCAAATTGGAGCTTGTGACTAATCACTTTATTTCAACTTAATCTCAGTTCGCGAATCACCTACGTAGTGGGATTGGTTCTACACTCGTAAAAACCATTATGAGTGGAGCTCTTTAAATTTGTCACACACGCCACACGACACCTGTTCATTAACATCCGATTGATTGCTTTCTGGGTTGGTTGCTGATTGGTGACGTCACCGTCACAAAACCAAGTAAACAACACATTTTTATTGGTGTAGTCGGATTGCCTTCTAACTGTCAGCATTGTTTGAATGAGAGAACTTAGCTGATATTCATAAGGAATACTGACAGTTTAAGTGGATCTCACTATAGTGAGGTCCACGTTATAATAGCAGTGTTTGATTAGCATTGGTGATGCTATCCTTGTCTATCATTCAACAAATCGGATAGCGCTATCTCTTTCTCGCTTTGCTCTGTAGCTAGATCGTCTTTTAACAATGTAGAATTGATAATTAACAAAATATTTCATCTTAATTATGAAAATTAAATTTAAATTGTTGAAAAATATAATTTCTTGCTTAATGAAATATAATTGATTATTTTAAACGAGAATGAACAGTTAATATTACATTAATAAACCTGTATCAGCCACCGTCCGTATAAGGCATTGACAAGACAGAGGATCGGCAACGTTCTTCTATTATCTTTCTCCACTGCCATTATAACGTGGACCTAACTATAGAGATAGAGAGATGTTTTAATGAGGAATTTGATACGGTGCCTGATTTGTATCGCCGTCTGTGATACAAAGGTTCTTGATTTGTTGTAATTTTTTTGGATACGGTGCCTGGCTTGTATCGAAGATAAGATACAAATTTTCTAGATAAATTTTTTGATTAGGTGCCTGGTTTGTAACGTAGTCCGTGATACAAATTTTGTAGATTTTTTTAAATTTTTTGATGCGGTACATGGTTTGCATCGTTGTCCGTGATACAAATTTCCTCGATATGTTGCAAATTTTCTGATACGGAGCCTGGTTTGTACCGTAGTCCGTGATACAAATTTCTGGATTTGTTGCAAACTTTAGATTTTAGTTCATTTAATTTGTGTATGGTCAGATTGAATTCAAGCTGTGGGCAATGGTTGAATGCAAAGCGTTGTTGCTATTATTTTATAAGGACATTTTGAATTTAATGTGAGGGTTGAATGCAAAGTGCCAATTCAAACGGAATATCATCTTAACTGGATTAATTCAATGTTAAGTCTAGTTTAATAAAATTTGATTCATATTGAGATTAAATCACCAGCTTATTCAATTCAGTTTAAGCTTTCAATGTGCAAACGGCACTTAAAAGATCGTTTTTCACAACAAAATATACATAAGTTTGCAAATGTAACTAGAATGCATGTATTCTAACATGCAACATGTATTCCAACATATTATAACATCCTATACTAATAAACGAGCAACTTATGTTTATATGTTTAGATGTTTGGATGTTTAGATGTTTATATAAATGTTTGTATTTCACCGGATCTCGAAAACGGCTCTAACGATTCTCACGAAATTCAGAACATATTAGGTTTATAATAAAAAGATTCAATTGCACTAGGTCTCAACCCTGAGAAAACTCGCTGAAGGACTTAAAAAGGATAATTATTATTCATCCTTGGAAAAACAGTTGATAATAATTATTTCGTCGTCTGTTGGTGATGAAAGTGAGTGAGCAAGTTCATGTGTGTGGGACTGTGTCAAAATTATGACTCAGCTGTTGAACTTTTGTAATCATTCAATCAAGTACTTAGTGCTGGTTGCAAAAAAGCCGGATTTATCAATCCTGATCAATTCCAGTAGATTCATCTTTCTGAAATGGTCTTCTCTGAATTAGTTCTCGTGAAGTTAATCAGGACCAAAATTTAACCGGCTTTTGTGCAACTAGGCCTTTGTGAGGGAAATTTTTGCATTCCTCTGGGAATTAATCTCAGTTTACTGTGATTCGATAGAATATTTCACGAGTAGAAAGTTTATTTTTAGCCTTTGCACAGCCCTAAGCTCCAAGGGCCGTATTTATAAATTCTTTCTACAAATCACAACAATAATTATTGTAGGTCTTCCTTTGGAAGCAAAATCTCAAGATATTAATCATTCATTTAAAGTTTATACTGTAGATGGGAAAAAATATTTTTTAAACACTTTATTAAACCTTGAACCTTCCAGTCTCCAAACCCTAACTCTCCGACAAAACTATTTTTCATCACTCAATTCTACCAGCAATTCCCCAAAAATCACCTGACATTCAAAGTTGGTTTTCAAGGCCTTGACAACGTCTGCAGCAATATAGAACAACACTAAACAACAACAACTATATTATAGAACAACTCCAAACAACAACTATAGGCTATAGAACAACTCTAACCACAACTATACATATAGTGCTGAGTTGTAGTGAAATAACTGATTGGTTTGAAATTAGTTAACGCTTGTTAGTTAGAAAGAAAACAACAAACAAAATCAGTTTCAGCCGCATTTGGGAAATTACTTTCAACATGCAACAGAAAACGCCTTGAACTACAGTGATTGTTGGCTGATTGAAAGTTTTGGAACGTTTTTCTATCGGGATGTTTTAGTTTTTAGAATCGAATTGTTTTTTTGGTAATTTTCGTTCAACTCGATGGAATTTAACGAATTTGTAACTATTATTCTTGTTTTTTTTATTGGGGAGGTTACTTATTTTCGTTCGATTCAGAAAATTGAGAAATTTGAAAGTTGCTAAATAAATTTGAAGCAGGCCTCAAATTATTGTTTTTACTTTTCACTAAAAGACAATTTCATTATAGCACAGACATTTATGAATTATTTATTTTAGATTCATCAGGATATTGGTGAATTTGAAAGTATTTTTCTTCTTCTTCTTCCCTCTTCTTCTTCTTCTTCTTCTTCTTCTTCTTCTTCTTCTTCTTCTTCTCCTCCTCCTCCTCCTTCGTCTTCTCCTTCTTCTTTCTATCCTTCCTCTTCTTGCCCTTCTTCACCAT